>NW_021632957.1:0-57683 GCF_004799145.2 Neltuma alba
TTACATCATCCTTGCATCATCTTCTTGCATCATACTTACCTCAACTTTCTAGAAGATGCCAAGTGTCATAAAAGTGGTGGAGGAGATGGGAGATTAGATCCTAGCCGTTGGATCAAACTTAATTCCTCCGAATTACTTGGCCCACGTTTCTCCGGCTTCCTTTATGGCCTTCCGGAGCTTAGAAAATTATTCTATCTACTTCATAAATTCCCTTTAATTCTAGAGAATATCTATGAATTTTCTTAGGCCATAAAATTTCTTTAAACCTTGCATAAAAATTCATTTACCAAAATACCCTTTTATCGGCAAAACTGGCTCTTTAATTTATTAAAGCCACTCCACTGGCCTTTTGTTGCGGGACTAATTTTATAAATTAGTACAACCTTTCAACCATTTAATCTCATTTTTGTATACATTTTGAGGTCTCTTGCTATTTTAAATAATTACCTCACATGGTATACTTTTTACTAGTAATAACCTTATAAATTCCATTGAAGCTGCCTCAGGGGTATTTTCATCTTTTCTCTTCACAGAAGAGCTTTAGAATATTATTTTTCATTTTCTAGAATTTTCTTGAAATTCTCTGCATACTCTTCCATTTTTACCCCTGTTGGTCATAACTTTCTGAATTTACAGTTTAGTCCCTTCTTGGACTTAGCTTCATATAATCCTCTCTTTGAGGCTTCTAGCTTAACCTTTGGCCTGCATCTAGTCTCTTTTCTCTCTCTGGGCCTTCGAGACTTTACTGGAGCCTCTAACTTTGATTACACTTTAGCCCCTTAAACTTTTACTTTGCAGTTTAGTCCCTGAAACTGCTTTGCGCCTTCCTTTCTCATCTTTGGGACTTTGCTCAAAAGTGGTCTAGTAGCTATCCAATTCAGGCTATTTTAGTACTTATAAGCCCAAAGGTTTGGATGTTACAGTCATTCCATGGTTTGTGGGGTCATTTTAGTGTAAGAACATCTAGGAAAATCTTAGATTCTGGGTTCATTCTTTTATTTAAACTTTTTTTTCTTTTTATTTTCGTCAGTCTGTAGGCCAACCCTTTTAAAGACTCTTTTGCATTTGTCAGTCCTGTGACAAATGTCAACGTTTTTGAGGGTTAGGAAAAAGACAGGAGATGCCTCAACAGCCTTTATTGTTTTGCGAAATCTTTGATGTTTGGGGTATTGATTTCATGGGACCCTTTCCTTCATCCTTTGGCTTTATATATATTTTGTTAGTTGTAGATTATGTGTCCAAATAGATAGAAGCGATACCTTCTAGAAAATATGATGCCCAAGCTATTTCAAAATTCTTAAATCAAACATTTTTCTGTAGGTATAGGATCCCTAAGGCTGTAGTGAGTGACAGGGGTACGTATTTCTGTAATAGGATTGTAGTTAATCTATTTCAAAATTTGGTATCACTCATAAAGTCTCTACTACCTAGCACCTCTAAACCGATCATCAAGCTGAAATTTCAAATAGAGAGGTGAAGCACATACTCGAAAAGATGGTAAAGCCTTCCAAGAAAGACTGGAGTTTACGTTTGGAAGAAGCATTATGGGCTTACCAGACGGCATACAAATCACCCATTGGCATGTCCCCTTACTGCTTGGTATTTGGAAAAGCTTGTCATTTACCAGTGGAGCTCGAGCACAAGGCCTATTGGGCAGTTAAGCAGTGGAACTTGAATATAGAGTCTGCCGGAAAGGAAAGGGAGTTGCAACTGCAAAAGTTGGAGAAGCTTAGACTTGAAGCCTATGAAAACTCCAGACTCTACAAGGAGAAAACAAAGTTCATGCATGACTGGGGAATCCTATAAAGCACTTCAAAGAGGGCGACCAAGTACCATTGTATAAGGCTCGGTTCACTTTCAAGCAAGAAAAACTCAACACCTGATGGGACGGGCCCTACACGGTCACAAGAGTGCACAACTTTGGCATGGTTAAGCTTTTGCATGAGGAGACTAGAGCCAGACTCAAAGTCAATGGCCATTTATTGAAGCTCTACCATGAGAATCAAAAGCCTCCTTAATTCCCAGGTTGTTTCTTTCCTTCACTCATTTACTTACTTTTGCCCTATTATTGCTCATGATATATTCTGTGCATTGGTATGCTGAATGAGTGTTGGGAAGAAACCATCTCAGTAGTATAGTTTTAGGGTAGTCAATTATTTTCTTGTTCAATAATATTCCCTTCTTGGTTTTGACCCTTGCTCTTTCTCATTGTGTGCTTAATTGTTATAATACAGCACATTGTTAAATTATCTGTTTTGATTGATAAAGAAAGTTTGTTACTCTATTTTGTGTGTTGTGCTACCTTATCATTGTTTATTGAGCACCTGTTGATCTTATTTTGTACACCTAAAAGTTTCTGAAGTGTCCAGCTACCCCTTTTGTTTATGTGCTTTGTTGCTCAGTTGCTATGTTGTTTTTGTTAGTTTTTGGGTGTCTTTGGCTACTTTTGCCATGACAAATTTCATCCTTCACCGTGATGAAGTTACCTCGCCTCTGTTTATTACTTTCGGTGAAATTTTGCCATGGCAAACTCTAACTTTTGCTACAACAAAGCACACCTAGTTCTATGTCTCTGATAGAACCCAATCTTCATATGGTTTTCTCAAGTGTTTTCTAATGTTTTGCAACAATTTTACCCTCATTATGCGTGCATTTATATCCATTTGATTACATTGAGTCATGCATTGCATTTTGCTGTTTAAGGGGTAAAAAAAGGGTCATTTTTTCCTTCTAAATTTTAATTGCCTTGATCTGTAATCAGTTGGTCTTTATAAAGCTCTTTGTTGTGATTTTCAGGCAATTGGAGAAGGACCCAAGAGTCATGATAGAGCATGGATGGAGCCAAAATGTCATAAGGACCAAAACACAAAAGTTGAGAGTGTTCTACCTCCCCAGGTCGCGACATGGACTACTTAGGTTGTGACCTGGATGCCATTTTATTGAAACCATGTGTTTTGGACCTGAGTAAAGATGCGAGCTCTTTGTCTTCCCAAGTTGCGACAAGAAACCTCTCAGGTCACGAGCTGACCCCCTTGAGTCGCGACCTTACATTCCTAAGGTCGCGACTTGAGTATATTAAGTGAAGCTGTGCATTTTGGAATAGGTTTCTAAGCTTCTATATCTAAGGATGGCAGCCACCACGAAAGGGAACTCTTCCATTTTGCAGATTTGCACAAGGTTGAGCCACCATCATCTCCTCTCAAGTCTCTATTGATCCTACACCAAAACCTCTATTTTTCTTCATCTCTTCATCATTTTCTGTATTTCTAAACCGATCAAACCACTCCAATACCCTTCTTCTCCATTTTTCCAACCTTATTTTTAGCTTTAACCATGGCTATTCATTGTGGAGTGATTGCGATTGGTTTAAAGGCATGAGAGGCTAAACCCTTAGCCTCTTGGTGATGGAAGACAAAGCTTAAGCTCAAGGACATAATTGGAGAGTTTTCTTTCTATAGCCTAAATCATTGTTTTATGCTGTGTTGAATTTTTCTAGATTTAGGAACTTTCTACACTTATATCAAACTTGGTTTATGATTGTAAATCTTGTGTTTAGACTATTCTATTGTATTTGGATTGGATGATGTTAATGTTGATTAATCTATTTTAGTATTTCAGTTTGAAACTTGTGTTCGGTTTGATTATCAGTGATAATTGTTGATTAATCTGAGTACTTGGTATTTTGTGGTTGTTGATTGACATTCGGAGGGCATTTGCATCATTCATTCATTTACACTCTAAGTGGTTTTTAGCAGTGTCTTAAGAGGTGTTAATTAACTTTGATTAAAGTGAGTTTTCATTAATTAAGACATTGGACCTAAGTGATTACTTGGGATTTTCTTTAGACTTAGAGGTTTTCCAAACTCCCAATCATTAAGAGACCGTTTAACCATAATACCCTTTTAATCCAAAACATTTCTTTATTCATTCAAATACCAAAAATAATTAATTTTCTGCACTTTGCATTTGTTGCACCACTTGTAAAACAACTAAAACCCCTTTTTTTACAATGTTTTTCAAAACCCAATTTAGACTAGGATTTCCAATAACAAGCTCCTCGAGAAGAACGACTGGTTGCATCCCATACTACATTTTATCTGGTGCAACTCTCTTTCTTGATGATCTGGAAGGTGATAGTCCAGCACATCGATCAATGGCGCCTTTGCCGGGGAGTCATTGAATTGGTTCCCTAGTAATTGGTTTTCCTCACCATTGTGATTTGGGTCGATTCTCGTAGAGGTTTAGTTTTTGAACTTAAATCTCGCATTTCATAGCATCAAAATTTTGAGAAATAGAACCAAATATCTTGTTTTTCTATACAGTTGCATTTGCATTTTTTGCATAGCATTTTGCATTTTATTCTAGCTTGATCCTAAATGTTTTAGCCAATTGCTTGAAATTTTGAACTTTGTGCATAGTTGTTCAGCTTCTGGTTGAAGTACTTAGTATTTTTCTTTAAAGATTTGTGAAAATAGCTCTCTGTGACCTTGAGTAGTGACCTCATACATTTGGTGTCGCGACTGAAGTGGTTGAGTCGTGACTTGACTTGTGGCTAGTCACGACCTCAACCTGCTGTTACCTAGTGTTGCTCTAAGTCTGTTTAAGTCGTGACCTGGGATTTTGCAAGTCGCAACCTCGACTTCCTTTTCTTTTAGGGTTGCTTTCTGTTCATTTCAGTGGCAACCTGAACTTTTTCAAGACCTAGTCCATTAATCTAGTGAGAGTGAGGAAGTAGAAGAAGAAATTATGGTTGAAGTACCTCATTATGGTCCAAACGGTGGGAATGAGAATGGTAACCATAATAGACCTAATAATGGTGGTAATAAGGGGCAAGGAGAAAATAATGGCCAAAATAGGATTAATGAACAACCTAGGGGTAGAACTGTCACATCCAGAAATATGGCATTTAGGAATAGGGATATTCCCAAATAATTAATGGTAAAAAATGACAAAGAGAAATAGAAGAATTTTGGTGGAAAATAATTATTATAATTTTCCAAGCCAATTATGAAAAGTTTGACTAATTAAGGAAAAATTGGTCAAGGATAATTATGAAAAAATATTTCCAAGCCTCAGAAAATTAAAGAAAAATAAGGACAAGGTTCCTTGAGAATTATATGGGATTATAAAATTGGTTTTCTGACCAATTTGCCCCTAGAGAAATTACAAAGGAATTTAAGGGCAATTTAAGCTAGTTTAAGGTCTTTATTTGGAAAATTCCAAATAAATATTTTTTAAGAAGAATAAAGCCCAAGAAAATTCCTATGATATCCCAAGGAATTATAAGAGATTATGGAATTAAAATAAAACCCTCAAGTATCTAAGATTTTTCCCAATTTCTCAGAAAAGTGGAAAAATCACTAAAGAGAAGGAAATTAGTTTTCCATTTTATTTAATTATTGGAAAATTTAAATTGAGACGAAGAGGGCAATTTGAAAAGATAAAAATGAGGAGAATAATTTATAGATCTGACAGAAAATAACTACAGAGGCCAGAGCACTGTAATTATAGAAAAGAAATTAAACCCGGAGTAAAAGTGCACCGATAAAGTGTTAATCGGAGTCTTGCACTTTAGTTGGCCTACAAGTTGCCACTTGTCAAGCCTTTAATGGGTGGTAATTAGAGATTTCCAAGTGTCAAGCTACCAACGGAGAGGATATTGACTTTTGAAATTAATTTCAATTGTCATTAAGTTAATTCAGAGGGAAAATTAAGAAGGAGTAGGCACTTGACACTTGGCTCCTCATTAAATGTGGTAGATGAGATATTTTTGGTTCATTGATGAGCTCTTCCTCCCCCCATTTTCTGGTTATTGGTTCGGCCAAGTGAGAAAGGAAAGGGAAAAGAGAGAGTTCAAGGGAGAACTAAGGAGAAGACATCAACTTTAAGCATACAAGTGAGATCTAAGGTAAGTTTTGGTTCTAAGTTGTTCCTTGCCTTATTTGCTTGAGTTGTATGGTTGAGAATCCTAGTTTCTCTTCTCCTTTGATGCTGTTCGAAACATATATATGGTAGAGGAGGAAGTTTTATGGTTCAATCTTGCTAGAACACTTCAAACTATGGTAGATCCTAGTGATTACAAGTAGTTGTAGGTTGATTTTGAAGTGTTTTCCTTGCCATGTTGCTTGAGTTTCATTTTGACCAAGGCTAGATCTGGACCCTAGGATGAGTTTTTCAAAGTTTTGAGGCTTCCATTGTGTTCAAAATGGAAAATAGTGTAGGATAAACATAAAGAACAAGTGTTGGAAGCCATAGAATCAAAGTTGTAATTTTTGGAAAGTGAACCATAGTGGTTCGGCCAAACTGAAATTGAAGGAAGAAAATTTATTTTGTTAAATCCAAGTAGGTATTTGGAATCTACATGAAAAATAATGTAGGGTTGAGTCAAGAAGTGATTTTTAGGGTTTATGAAAACCAACTCTAAAAATTCAAGAACAAAGATAGAAGCTTTAAGGGGGTTTAGGAGTTACTTGAATTATGTTATTGATTTTATAAGGAATGGTTGATGATTCTTGCTTCCATTTTTATGGATTGCCATGTTAGGGTTTGGCATTTGTGGAAGCAAGAAAGGAGAACAAGAAAATCAAAGAGCATTGGATTAAGGTAGTAAGATTTAATTAATCTTAATGTTGAATGTTGCATTGATTGCTTTGCAATTTCATGTGCTATTATGTGGTTGAACTAAATGATGAGGATGATGATGATTGTATAGCTATACTCCTTGCTTTATGTGCCTTGGCTATTGCATGTTAGAGTGCTACATGTATGAGGTAAAGTAGTTCCCTATTAATAGCAAAAGGTTGGAATGCTTGTAATTGATGCATGTTAATGTTTTGGTTGATTGATCTTGCTACTGGGATTTTCAAAAATCTCATCCCCCAAATATAAGTAACATTTTAGGGCCTGTAACTCACAAGAGCAAGCTGCAGAATGGAGGCTAAATTATGGTGATACACCATAAAAATTCGTGGACATTTGGTTATGTATAATTATCAATGGTTGGTGCTGTAACTGCTAAGCAGGATGTTAGTTTAGAGCCACGTTTTATTTAGTTACCGAATGAATTTCTGTATGATATTTGGCATGGTTAGAGTTGACATCCTGATCTTCAAATTGATAAGAAGCACATTAAAAATGGCCAAGTATACAAATTTTAATGATTTTTCAAAGTTAAAGGTCAGAATCTGGGAAAAAGGGTTTTTGGCAAATGGACAATTTTGCATTTCACAAAAACCTGACGCTTTATCATAAGGAATTGGATGATGAGATTATTTTTCCTTGAAAGGGGACTTAAATATATTTAAATAAAATTTTGAATCACCCCTTTTGGATTTTTGTGGGATAAGTTATGAATTTTTAAAGTTGGGCCAGAAAAATTGGATTTTTACCCGATGGATAGTAAAAATCCGAAATTTAGCGTTTTTAAGGTGAAAATTGAGCCCAAGACCATCCAATGTGGTCTAAAGTGGTTTTAAATGAAACCTAAGTGGATATAATAGTAAGGTGTGACATTTTTGGTATCAGAGCGGAGGTTCTGGCATAGGATAGAATGCTTTGCTTAGTTAATATGTCAGTTAAAAGGAAAATTGACATATTCTTGAAGAAGAATACTACTGTCTAAATTATTAGATGGTTGGTTAGTATAATGTAGGGTGGAGTAGAATGGCTTGTTGTGACCACAATAGTGATTCAGAGAGTTCAATTAACCAGAGGAGACCAGGAGAACCTTTCCCTCAATGGGTTGATAAGGATAAGGACTATAGTCTTGTAGCAGACTTCTATTATGATACCTTATGGGAGAGTAAACCTCCACCTGACATAGCCACCATTGCTTCCAATGATCCTCAGAGGATTGAGGTCATTGAAATATCTGATGATGATGGAGCTGGGCCTAGTGAAGCCAAGCTACTCCCAATTATGAAAGAATTTCACACCATAGAGGACCTAGCCTGGGATTTTAGGGGGAGGGGCTGGTACATTAAGCTCGATAAGAATCAGAATGCCCATGTGTACCTAAGATATCTAGAGGATATCCGAAAGCTCTACCATTATATGACTAGGGAAGATGCTACCCTAGAGATGATGGACTGGATATCAGCATTGCTTAGAGTACTCCCTCAGACCCGGCTTTGGAAAAATGGTGTGAGAGACGTTTGTAGTTGCATGAATAGTGCTAGCTTCCACGATCTCATTGATGCCCTCGAGATCTTTGTAAGGAATACATTTCCTTGAGTAGATACAGAAGATTGAATCCTAATGACGATGGATGTGCTCCTGTTTATACCTTGATGGAAGAATGAGTTTTGTCATTTGTACCCGACATTGGGATCCGATGTTGAGTAATAGACCCAGAGCATTGAGAGTTTCACTATTTCCCATTTTGGGTAGTCAATTGGCTTTTGTAGCACTGATATAGGACTTGTATTGCTATAGCTAACCGTAGCAGGTTGGTCTGGCATGCTTGATTGCTATATATGTTCCTAAGATGGCTATATATGTTAAATTATATTGCTATGATTGATGACTGATGCTTGATTGATGTATTATGAATGCAGATGTTGCTAAATGAAATCCAAGTATGTTGTTTATTTTCTTATTCCTCAGATATGTTATCCGTTTAGTTAGCGTATTGGTTAGAACCGATAAAACACTTTGCTGGAGAGACCCTTAAAACGCGACGGAAAGGTCCATCATAATCCAATACGATTAATTTCAGAATGCTTAGAACCACAATAAAAGGCTATTAAAGGGTTAAGGGCGGCACAAGCTAGCCAGGAACAAGAAAGAAACATTGTAATAGTAGTAGCGGTAACAGTGGCAGTGGCTAACTTCGATCGGAGGTAGCCAGAGGAAGAAAGCTCAGCAGCGCAAGCCACAGAACGATTGCCCAGGTTGGCAATATCAGTGGCAGACCCCGATAGTACCCAGCAGTTGATGACTCGCTTTTGCAAGCACAATCGCCATCCTTCGATGGAATAATTGACATCCAAGCAGCAGAGGACTAGATCATGAGTTTCAAAAGTTCTAAACTGTCCGACTACACGGAAAGGAAGCAGAATTCCTAACCCTGAAGCAGAGGAATAACAAGTCAGCTGATAAGTACTTAGCTAAGTTTGGACTTTTTTTCCACTACTTTAGTTACTGGCATTACTGAGATGATGAAAGGTAGATGACCAAAAGATGGTCAGAGGACGAAAGCAGTCCTTAAGAAAGACATTTGCTCCTAGGCAGTTTGAGTACCTCGACAAGGTAGTTAAGGCCTGTGGGATTATAGAGAACAGTTTGAACGATCAATTGATGATTGAACCTACTCCCAAGTTAGAGAAGGGAGATCAGGGTAGTACCTCTTTTGATTTGAATGGGAAGAGGAAGAGTTATGGGACAACTGAAAGAGTAAGAAAGGAGGTAAGCCCTCAAATGGCAAGGAATGCCCAATTGCGGTAAGAGTCATGGTGATGGAACGTATAGGGTTGAGCAAAACGTTTGCTGCACTTGCAGCAAGTCCAAACACTTCTCGAGAAAATGTCCACAGAGTATAGAGAAGCCAAGGTTACACACCCAAGGACGAGTACTTGCTATCACAGGGAAAGAAGCCCAAAAGTTTTCAGAAATGATCCAAGGAACGATCATTATTATGAACTTCCCAGTGATTGCAATGATACATGAGGGTGCTAATCATTTTCTTCTCTCATATGATTGTTGTAAAGAACTTGATTTGGCTATGAATATGTTGCTGTATGATATATATATATGTCCATACCAACATATAATAGGATAATCACATCTAATGTGTGCTTAAACTGTATAGTTGGTTATGAGCACCGTTATATTGCCTTAAACTTGATGTGTAGGCCTTCTATGAAGCTGATCTGGTGACGGGATTGAATTGGTTGTTATCCCATAATGGCAAGGACAAAACCCTGATCCTACCTTCAAGAGAAATGGAGTTAAATTCGGAAGTTAAGTTAAACTTCGTAATGGATGCCTAGACTGGCAATAGTACAATAAATGAAACTACCCAAGACTAACAAAGATTAAGAGAAAAGCATGTTTTGTCATGACAAACCAAGGGAATTAGTGGCGATGGACGAATACAGAGTGATTATCAAAGAAGGTGGTAACTTCTATCGCTGCAAGTAAGGGTTCTGGTCATAACAGATGAACACAATAAATTTCAGATATTGAGGTGGTATCTCAACGAGACACAACAATTCTCAGAGGTCGCAAGAGTGATATTAGTAGAAGTTAGAAAAAGAGAGGCAGCCACCGATTAGATTTATCAGATTTCCTCTCAAGAGGAAGAGTAATGATGAGGAGTTGAATGAGACAGTTAGGGGTTGAGTCTTTACACCATTAAGAAGGTGTGAGTAGCAACTTAAGCTAGACAAATTTTTATAGCTTCGTTAGGGCTAGGGCCCCATGATAGAATAGCTATCTCAAGTTCTGGAAGAGATGAATAGGAACCTGGAGATAGTGAAGTTAAGATGGAGAGCCTTAGTGAAATGTCTTAAGGATCAAAAAGAAGAGGACGAGACGAATGGCTATGCAGGGAACTAGCTTAGAGGTTGACATGTTCCCCTTAATATTAAGAGATACTCAGTCGCTTGGGGTTTAGGTTGAGAGGCACCCTTTTCAAGGGATAAGTTCTTGGCTGGGAATCTTCCTAGAGAGAATGGGAATTGGTCCTCCAAGTTAGAATTGATGTTGCTCAAGATAGAGCAAAATGCCCTTTCTGAGAGGGAAAAGGGAAGCAGCCGAGGCAAGGTAAGTGGAGTTGACCTTACCTAATGGAAGTATGACTAGCCAAGAATGAAGCTAGGGTTAGATGTACTTGAGCTTAGCAGAGTACTAGAGTAAGCAGAAAGAAAAAGAACCTCAAAAGTCCTCTCCCTATGACTTCCAGAAGCAGCTGCGAACAGAAAAGAGGCTCCCTCTTGTAGGGATAAGATGTCTGGTTGGCACGCTACGGACATAGCAACCAGTAAGAGCTTACACTCCTTGCATTAAAATGCCAGACATTATGCATGCTAGAGTATGCTCGTACTGAAAAGCAAAGTAGAGGAAAGAGAAGTTGCATAAGTCCTCTTTCTGTACCGTTCTAAAGTAGTAAGAGATGGTAAGAGCAGCTGGAGGAGTAAGAGAACTCCTAAGACAAATTGGCTTAGGCACTTAAAGAGATGAATAGGTGGCCTAGGGAATTGACAGGAGGCTTAAGAAAATGGTATTGGTTCTTGGAATAGTTTTGGGGAATTATTGGTATGGTGACCAACTGAGTGGAGATGACTTCACTTAGTCCTATGGTCTAAGTCTCCTAGAGATTGGTACCTATTTGGGAAGATGAGGACCAGGGATGAGCTGAAGGGAATTGAAAGACGACGCGCAGCAGAAAAAACTTAAAATTTTAAAACTTTCAATCCCTTGCCCGGATCTACCGATCGTGTTTAAGTCAGGTAGTAAGAAGCATTACCTTCGGTGTTCGATTTCCTGGTGACTCGATGATTCGGCCGTTCAGGATGCTTCTGCTTGCCTCCTTTGTCGTTCGAAGTCGACAACTCCGGTCGGCTTCCTCTACCGGTATCCACACGAGTAGCCCTCAACCTCGAACGACGTGCTAGCGTCTATGTCTGTCTAGGGTTTTCAAAATCCGTCCTCTCTCCTCACTTTTGGCCCTCCCTTATCTGCTTAGTGCTTTCGCTCTCACACATAAAACCCTAGCTCCCTAATATCGAATATATAGGATGCTATAGGTATTATGAATGATATTTTAATTTCAAAATTAATCCTAAATTAATTCCGAAATTAATACAATATTAAATATTGCATAATTAGATAAGAGAACAATTAAATAAATACGGTTTATATTAAATCCGTCTCACAGATTTAATTCACCTATTTATCTAATTCAAAAATAAAGATATGACGGAATTAATTTACATAGATCTAATTTATCCTTATAAATTAAATCTAACAATTAATATCTCTTATATTTATATAATATATATATATATACGAATATATATATACACGTCCACCCTATTTATTCATTGAATCTGGACATATCCTAGATTCAATGAATCTGGACATCATAACTCGTGTTGGGCTATTTTGTGTGCGACCCTGTAGGCCCATATGAAGTTGGCAGTGGGCCATTAACCATAATGACTCACAAGTCGTAAGCGGTCTCTAGCAAGACATCACGACTACCCAAAACATATGAGGATCATTGAACGATGCAACCTTTCATACAACCATATCACGTCCCTTTTGTCACACGACATTTTGGTCATGGATGAGGCATGGAGAACATCACCCTCCTATTCATGACCGTTACTTTCTCGATCCCTGAGTAGTCTGAGTATAGAAATGGAACTACCTTTCCATTATAGTATGGCCATACATTTCTTAGACTCACTCATCGAGGGGCCCAGTAATGTCTCTCTATGAATGTGAGGGACAAATTCCATCTTGACCATTCACATTCCTTCGCATGAAAAACCACTAAGCCTAAACATAGTCTTTATGATCACTCGGTCAAAAGTGACTTTTCACTAGGTCAAAGCTGTGACACCTCATGTTTAAATCAATTAACTTTTCTTGCGGAAGCATTTGGAATCACTGTTGAAGGCTACAATTGATGAAAAATCAAGTTCGAAAATTTTCATTTACGGGTTACTATTCATTGTCACCTTAAAATGTGACAAACTTCAAAAATTCATAACTAATTATAGAAAAATTGAAATTGAGTGATTCCAAGTTCTACAGAAAGCTCTTTGGATAAAATTTTGAGGAAAAATAGTTTCTGAACTGATTGCCTTGAAATTCGAGCTCAATTTCCTTTGAAAAATTTACTGTTCATTTGGTCATTTTCGGATTTTACTGTATTTTTGCCTAACTTTGGAAAGGCATAACTTTCTGCTCGGTTATCGGAATCGGGCAAACTACCCCTCATTTTAAATAGAAACATCAGATCTCTTTGCTTGCCAAATCTTATGACCTAACTAACTCGTTGATAGGTCAAACTGGAGCTACAAACTCACTGCTCCAGGACTTACGTTTTATCCCTTAACATCTCTTTAATTCTTTTTATTTCTTTGGCATACATGACATGGCCTTACTCTTTCCCGTTCATGCTCATACACTTTCATTCATGCCATAAATATTATAACCAAATACATGGCATCATTGGCATCCATAACATAATTCACAAAATAGTAGAATTATACATTTATTAACAGTCTCATCCATTAACAAGAATAATTCTCCGCTTACTTCTCCTTGCTTCTCATGCCATTATTGCCCGTCATTGATTGACCTAAATGGTTGGTTAGGGAGGGGTGAGATTCGGGAGAATCTCAGTAGCAAACACTACCCATAAGCATGCAAGACATAATGCACATGCATGACATGTTATAACATTAACACATGAATGCCATGGAAAGTAAGCTAAAGCATTTCATGCTTCCATAACATATTGCCAAGGCAAAACATAACATAAACTTGCAAACATAACTTTGCAAACATTTCATCATAGCTTAGTCACATCATGGCAACACAATCACATCATGCAAGCATACATATCAAGCACACAGTATAGGTAAGTTCACTACCTTGTAACATGGCTTTCCCCTTGCTTTTCCTTTGATTCCCTTGTCTTTCCAACCATGTGTACATTCGGTCAACATCACCAAACATCCTCTTGGATGTTCCAAAGGTCCTAAACATAGTCACATTGATCATACAATCCATTAGGACCACTAGATTACATAAAGTTCAAGACTAGCTTTCTTGAACCTCAACCCTTTCTCTTAGTCTTAGGGTTTTCTTTCCAACTTTTCTAACATAAATCTTATCATTTCCCATCCTTAAGATCCATTTCTTGTCAATTAGGACCACTTTAGATGGCCTTAGATTCAAGAATACCAAATCTGGAAATTTTGCTTCGCGGGTACTGTTCACGCAGAATTTTTAGAATTTTTGCTCAACTTTGGAAATTCATAATTAATTCTAGAAACATCCAAATTGAGTGCTTCCAAGTCTCAATGAAAGCTACTTAAGTTAACTTTAAGGGAAAAATAGTTTCAGGATCCAATTCTACGCCTAACAGTACCGGAACTGTACGGAACTCGAAACTCTTCCAAAAGTTCAACACTGTTTCCAGATTTCAAACCCTAACTTTGAAAAATCACCATAAATCGTACACATATCCAAATAAGTGTTCTACCTATGGATTTAAAGCTCACAGAGTGTACTTTAAGCATGCAAAATTTCAGAATCAGATACGCACAGTAACTAATCCGAAATAGGCATAAAATCAGGTGCTATAACCATCACATACCTTGTTTTAGAGTTTGATCTGGCTTGGAACCACTTGGCCTTTCTTTCTCCCTCTTCTTTCTCTCTCTAGAAACCATTTTTCAAGAGCTTCCCCATGGATTCCTTATGCTTGGACGAAATGGTAGGGAGGGGAGGGGGTATTTATAGAAAAACAGACTGAATCTGGACCGTTGATCTTAAAAATACGTGGCTCGATCTGGACCGTCCATTTTCTCTTTTGATCTTACAGTGACAAGTGTCATATGACATCATGCTTACCTCATCATGATGACATCATGCTTACATCATCAAGCCACATGTCTTTAATCCGACCGCACACGTGTCTTGCATCTGACCGTACACGTGTCTTCCATCTAGCCGTACACGTAATATTTTCTTTTTTTCATCTAACCGTACACTTGTCACTTTCATGTCCTTTCATCATTTATGGCTTTAAATTAGGGAGAAAATAAATGGAAATTCGTGCAAAAATATTTTCTTAATTATTTCTCCACCTATCAAGCCAATCTTGCACCGTATCGGATACTTTTCGGGTCCTGACTTACCCTGTACAACCAGGACATGTTCTGACACTATTTTCTCATCTTAATAAGTACATATATGGTGCCACCTTAGAGGAGCATAGATGAAAATAATTAGCTCTACTGACAGGCTACTTAACCTTACTGAGTCATGCAGTAGAGATTTCACTATAACGGGTAGACAAAAGACTGTCTAAAATATTCCCGTACTGCGTTCTGATTTTTATGCTGTCCATAAATATCTTCTGGTGACTCAGCATGATGACTCGTAGGTGTCATGATTATGCTTGGTGACTCAGCATGATGACTCGTCGGTGTCATGATTACGCTTGATGACTCAGCACGCTGACTCAGCATCGTCATGATGGCTCTTAGATATTTTTTTTGGTTTTGTCTCCTATTTAGGGGACAAAATTATTTAATATTTGACTGGAGCATTTTATTCAATCCAGAGCTCCAAAAAATCATCCAAAAATATCATAAAATTCCTCATATTCTAGAGAAAATTTGTGAATTTTCTCAGGTCATAACTCAACCTGTAGCCCCACTTAAAAATCATTCTTTAAAATGTCCTTTTTCGGCACAACTGGCTTTTAAGTATTCTTAAAGCCATTTTGCTGGTCTTCTGGGGATGAGACTAATTTTATAATTTTCTATAATCTCTTAGATCATACATCCCCATTTTACCATAATTTTCTGAGGTTTTCTTATGACTCAAACAATTAAATCTATCTCTACATCTCAAACTGAGCCATAAACTTATAAATTCCTTTTAAGTTACCTCAGGGGTATTTTCATCATCTCTCTTCACAAAAGAGTCTTAGAATATTATTTCCCATTTTCTGGGATTTTCTTAGAATTTTCTAAGTACTTTCCATTTTTACCCCTGATGGCCGTAACTTTATGAATTTACGGTTTTACCCCTGCTTAGGCTCAACCTCATAAAACCATCTCTTTGAGGCTTCTAACTTAACCTTTGGTCTGTATCTAGCCTCTTTTCTCTTTCTGGGCCTTTGAGACTTTACTGGAGTCTCTAACTTTGATTACCCTTTAGCCCCTTAAAAACCTTCACTTTGCAGTTTAGTCCCTAAAACTGCTTTAACTTTCTTTCTCATCTTTAAGACCTCTACTAAAAAGGGGTCTGGTAGCCTATCCCATTCAGGCTATTTCTAGTACTTCAGGGCCCAAAAATCAGGATGTTACAAAAGCTAAGCGTTTCTCATGTATGAATCCATGATGATCTCAGGTCAAAGGGCACAGTGACATGGTTTGTATATGAGAGAAGCTTATGACTCAACCCATGCAGCTCTCTCATAGCGGGTCGGTCCAACACCTTGTACTCTTACATGTGCCTATGACTTTAATTTATATCTCTATATATCTTTAAAGTCATACTGGTCTTATTTCATCTTTGCTCCCACATAGATGACCGACCAGGGACATTTAGGATAAACCATGAGTTATCTAAGGATAGTCATCACAGTAAACATGCAAATAATATGATAACGTAATTAATAAATTCATAAATTAACAATGTTCAAAACATAATGATTGGCCCCTAGGGCACAATTTCCAACAGAGTTGAGGATGTGGAAACCTCCTTCGGTTGTAAACCAGTACTGAGAGAGTACCCATGACCTCCTTCCAGATAACCTTATCATTGATTAGGTTGGATTCAATTTCCTTCCGACTAGCAGAGGAAAGCCAAAGTTAGAGGAGTTAGAGCCATAAGACCTAGAAAAAAGACATTCAGGCTAGCTTTAGATACAGGAAGAACTCCATGTGACATAGAAGCAGACTCAGTATTGACGGGCAAATCCTTAAGATGAGGCAAGAGACAAGAATGTAAGAGGAAAAGACTCGGCTAAAGATAGATCAGGAAAAGGGGTCTAAGACAGTGAAGTACCAGGGTTAAGCAAATCAGAATCAGTGCCTCAATTTTCCATCAGCACTGTTTAGTTAATTATTTTAGGGAAGAGTAGCCCAAGGAAGGGTGACCCTGGGAAAAATGTGAGAAAGTGCAAAAGCTAGAAATATTAGCCATTTTGGCAAGGATTCACTATGTTTAGCAGATAATGGAAGATGAGAGTTAAGGAAGCTGTTAGGCTATTGAATAGCCTAAGCAGCATAGTTTCAGACTAAGACCTGAGATTTACTTGAAGTTTTGGAGGTCCTTATGAAAGAAATGGACACTATTCTCAACTTTAGTATAGCCTACCATCCTGAGACGGATGGGCAGACATAGAGAATGATATGGATGTTAGAAGATATACTACACACACGTGTACTTAATTTTGGCAATAACTAGGGCATGTACTTACCGTTAGCCGAATTCGCTTAAGATGACAGTTTTCATGTAAGTATTTGAATGGTGCCATATGAAGCACTCTATGGGAGGAGGATAGATCCCCTTTGTGCTAGATAGAGTTTAATGAAAGAAGTATAGTCCTAATATAGTGGATCAAACTTCCCAGTAGACCAAAGTTATTTAGCAAAGACTTCTAACGGCTCAAAGTAGACAAAAGAGCTACTCAGATATTAAAGGAGATCGTTAAAGATTGAGGTTGGTGATTAAAGTGTAACCAACAACGGAAGTCGGTTAATCCCTAAAGCTTGAGAAGTTAAGTTCAAACTACGATGGACTATTTTAAATTTTGTCCAAAACTGGACCAGTAGGTTATACGTGACTATTCCCCCTAATGTAAGTCAAATTTATGATGTCTTTTATAACTCCCAATGAAAGAAGTACCATTTAGACCCGACACATGTCATAAACTATGATGACATTGTGCTTTAAGACAATCCGTCTTTGAGATCAGACTAAAGCGAATCATTGATCAGAAAGTTGAACAATTGAGAAACAGGCAGTTTCCATTAGTTGAGGTTGTCTGGAAAGGTCTTACACTAGAACTATAAGGGAGATAGAGACTAAGACAGAGGAAAAGTATTCTGAACTTTCCAATAAGATACACTTTAAATTTCGAGGACGAAATTTATTTTAGAGGGGGAGAAATGTCACATCCAGAAATATGGCATTTAGGAATAGGGATATTCCCAAATAATTAATGGTCAAAAATGACAAAGAGAAATAGAAGAATTTTGGTGGAAAATAATTATTATAATTTTCCAAGCCAATTATGAAAAGTTTGACTAATTAAGGAAAAATTGGTCAAGGATAATTATGGAAAAATATTTCCAAGCTTCAGAAAATTAAGAAAAAATAAGGACAAGGTTTCTTGAGAATTATATGGGATTATAAAATTGGTTTTGTGACCAATTTGCCCTTAGAGAAATTACAAAGAAATTTAAGGGCAATTTAAGCTAGTTTAAGATCTTTATTTGGAAAATTCCAAATAAATATTTTTTAAGAAGAATAAAGTCCCAAGAAAATTCCTATGATATCCCAAGGAATTATAAGAGATTATGGAATTAAAATAAGACCCTCAAGTATCCAAGATTTTTCCCAATTCCTCATAAAAGTGGAAAAATCATTAAAGAGAAGGAAATTAGTTTTCCATTTTATTTAATTATTGGAAAATTTAAATTGAGACGAAGAGGGCAATTTGGGAAGATAAAAATGAGGAGAATAATTTATGGATCTGACAAAAAATAATTATAGAGGCCAGAGCACTGTAATTATAGAAAAGAAATTAAACCCGGAGTAAAAGTGCACCGATAAAGTGTTAATTGGAGTCTTGCACTTTAGTTGGCCTACAAGTTGCCACTTGTCAAGCCTTTAATGGGTGGTAATTAGAGCTTTCCAATTGTCAAGCTACCAATGGAGAGGATCTTGACTTTTGAAATTAATTTCAATTGTCATTAAGTTAATTAAGAGGGATAATTAAGAAGGAGTAGGCACTTGACACTTGGCTCCTCATTAAATGTGGTAGATGAGATATTTTTGGTTCATTGATGAGCTCCTCCTCCCCCCATTTTCTGGTTATTGGTTCGGCCAAGTGAGAAAGGAAAGGGAAAAGAGAGAGTTCAAGGGAGAACCAAGGAGAAGGCATCAACTTTAAGCATACAAGTGAGATCTAAGGTAAGTTTTCGGTTCTAAGTTGTTCCTTGCCTTATTTGCTTGAGTTGTATAGTTGAGAATCCTAGTTTCTCTTCTCCTTTGATGCTGGCTGAAACATATATATGGTAGAGGAGGAAGTTTTATGGTTCAATCTTGCTAGAACACTTCAAACTATGGTAGATCCTAGTGGTTACAAGTGGTTGTAGGTTGATTTTGAAGTGTTTTCCTTGTCATGTTGCTTGAGTTTCATTTTAGCCAAGGCTAGATCTAGACCCTAGGATGAGTTTTTCAAAGTTTTGAGGCTTCCATTGTGTTCAAAATGGAAAATAGTGTAGGATAAACCTAAAGAACAAGTGTTGGAAGCCATAGAATCAAAGTTGTAATTTTTGGAAAGTGAACCATAGTGGTTCGGCCAAACTGAAACTGAAGGAAGGAAATTTATTTTTTTTAAATCTAAGTAGATATTTAGAATCTACATGAAAAATCATGTAGGGTTGAGTCAAGAAGTGATTTTTAGGGTTTATGGAAACTAACTCTAAAAATTCAAGAACAAAGATAGAAGCTTTAAGGGGGTTTAGGAGTTACTTGAATTATGTTATTGATTTTATAAGGAATGGTTGATGATTCTTGCTGCCATTTTAATAGATTGCCATTTTAGGGTTTGGCATTTGTGGAAGCAAGAAAGGAGAACAAGAAAATCAAAGAGCATTGGATTAAGGTAGTAAGATTTAATTGACCTTAATGTTGAATGTTGCATTGATTGCTTTGCAATTTCATGTGCTATTATGTGGTTGAACTAAATGATGAGGATGATGATAATTGTGTAGCTATACTCCTTGCTTTATGTACCTTGGCTATTACATGTTAGAGTACTACATGTATGAGGTAAAGTAGTTCCCTATTAATAGCAAAAGGTTGGAATGCTTGTAATTGATGCATGTTAATGTTTTGGTTGATTGATCTTGCTATTGGAATTTTCAAAAATCTCATCCCCTAAATATAATGTAACATTTTAGGGCATGTAACTCGCAAGAGCAAGCTGCAGAATGGAGGCTAAATTATGGTGATACATCATAAAAATTCATGGACATTTGGTTATGTATAATTATCAATGGTTGGTGCTGTAACCCCTAAGCAGGACGTTAGTTTAGAGCCATGTTTTATTTAGTTACCAAATGAATTTCTGCACGAGATTTGTCATGGTTAGAGTTGACATCCTGAGCTTCAAATTGATAGGCAGCACATTAAAAATGGCCAAGTATACGAATTTTAATGATTTTTCAAAATTAAAGGTCAGAATTTGGGAAAAAGGGTTTTTGGCAAATGGACAGTTTTGCATTTCACAAAAACCTGATGCTTTCTCATAAGGAATTGGATCATGAGATTATTTTTTCTTGAAAGGGGACTTAAATATCTTTAAATAGAATTTTGAATCACCCCTTTTGGATTTTTGTGGGATAAGTTATGAATTTTTAAAGTTGGACTAGAAAAACTGGATTTTTACCCGATGAACAGTAAAAATCCGAAATTTAGCGTTTTTAAGGTGAAAATTGAGCCCAAGACCATCCAATGTGGTCTAAAGTGGTTTTAAATGAAATCTAAGTGGATATAATAGTAAGGTGTGACAGGAACCATTAAGAAACTAACTCAATCTGATGGGAACTTTGAACGTATGCCTGGTGCTTTTCCTACCTTCAATGCAGATTTTGAAATTAAAGGTCAATTGATTCACTCATTGCCTAAGTTCTATGGTCTTGTAGGAGAACACCCATACTTGCACCTCCGGACTCTTTATATGCAATGTTTGTCCATGAAGCTAGTAGGAGCTAGTATTACTGACGTCATATGGAAGGTTTTTTACTTATCTTTTGAAGGTAAAGCTAAAGAATGGTACATGAACCTGCCACTCTATGTGGACAATGACTATGCGTCATGGACCAGTTTGAAGAAAGCATTCTTGGATAAATACTTTCCCTTCATAAAGATTTCAGCCGCCCCCAAGAAAATTTCAGCAACTAAGCAAGAGCCATTTGAGACATTCTTTGAATTTTGGAATCGATTTCAAGATATGCTTACCCGGTGCCCCAACCATCAAATTCTTGAGGAGCACTTGGTGCAATATTTCTACAATGGGTTGTCAACATATGATGCTCAAGTTTTGGATGCCGCTGCTAATGGGTTTGTGGAAAATATAGAACTAAGGGCTGCATGGGAGTTAATAAGGACCTTTTCTCTTAACAGACAACATGTGAGCACAAGAGATTCAAGAGACCCCAAATCTGAAAGAGACCCCCTCTTGGTCAAGTTAGCACAAGACATGTCTAAACTTGCCAATACTGTTGAGAGTCTCCGTTCCAGCAAGACTCAATCCCTTGCATTAGTAGCTACAAGTTGTGAATTTTGTAGTTCACCAATGCATACTACTGCTAATTGCCTTGGGCTAGTTGAAGAAGTGAATGCCATGTACCAAGGAAGAGAGGGGCAATATCAGAAAAGGTACCCCTATTCAAACACCTACAACCCTGGCTAAAGAGATCATCCAAACTTCAAATGGGGTGGGGGAGTAAATAGACCAAACAAGTTCCAAGGCAATCAGTCCCACAATCCTAGGGCCTCTTCAAGTACATTTCCAGATCCTTCAAGAGCAGTGGTGACAACTCTACCTAACACCATGACATCTCAATCACAGCCAAGAAGTGATGACACTTCTCAGCTTTTAAAAAGCATGGCTGCTCAGATGACAAACATATAGGGGCGAACGAAGGAAAGTAATGACAAGTTTGTTTCCATAACCACCATATTGCAAGGGATGTAGAAAGATAACTCAGATGTTCATAAGAAACTAGAGGAGCTTACTTTAAAGAACACTAATATCACTAATCATTTGACCCAATTGTCTAATGCGGTCAATGACATACGAGTTAAAAGCAGAGGCAGCATTCCCTCTAATACAGTGATCAATCCAAAGGGGCTCAACGCCATAACTCTAAGAAGTGGTAAAAAGGTTCACTTTAAAAGTGAAAAAGTAGACAAGGATGATTTTGTGCAAAGGGTAGAGAGTCCTCCACTTTCCCCAATGAGACTTGGCAAGTCTGAGGGGTCTAAAGAAGAAGAGCTCATGATGAAGGCAAGAACACACATTGAACCAGAAAAGAAGTCAACTCAAGCACAAGAAGAAGCATCTCAAGTAGCTGTGCCAGAAGATGAGAGCACTATAGAGAGCTTGACTCACGAAGACAAGCAAAAGGAGGACAAGTCAGAGACCAGCAACAAGGAGCCTCTAAGCCAGTAGGTAAGGAGGTATGTGTTAAAGATCTCCCTTTTCCTAAAGCCTATTTCTCTGGTAAGTAAAAGTTTGATGCTGAGTTTGCTACTGATGCCTACATATTGTTTAACAAACTAGAAATCAATGTGCCCATAATTTAATTCTTAAGAGGGAATCCTAAATACTTTAAATTACTTAAGGAACTGTGTAATGACAAGCAAAGGTTTAGGCCCCTTGAGAGAATTCAGGTGAGTGCTAATGTGTCATCTTTATTCAAAGCTGAACTACTAGTTAAGTGCCAAGATCCTGGGTCTTACACCATCCCCTGCACCATAGGAAAGGTTCACATTAAGGGAGCATTGTTAGATCTAGGTGCTACCATAAACGTCATGCCTTGGTCGGTTTACTTGGCTCTAGGGATTAATGGGATCAAAGACACAAGTGTAATACTCCAACTAGCAGATAGGTCTATTAGGTATCCTAAGGGAATCATAAAAGACATTCTAGTCCAAGTCAAGGACCTAGTATTCCCTGCTGATTTCTATGTTTTAGATATGTCGAATGAACTTGCAAATGAAAGCACTTTGAATTTGGGAATACCTTTCCTGCAAACTTCCAAGACTATCATAAGCATGAAACACAGCTGTATAACAATGGAAGTAGGATACCATGTTGTAACTTTTAATATGAATGAAGCCATGCGTTATCCTTTTGACAATTCTGCATTCATGGGTTTAAATGCTATTGATTTAGCTATTGAGCAAGCTAAGGATAAGCATGAGCTGTATGTGCATAATAGTTATGACATGAGTTCACCTAAGCTAATTGATTCTTCTGCTACATCATCATATGAATCTTATGAGCTTGATTCGTCTTTGAGTGCATATGATGAATATTTCAATTCCTTCTCTTCTGTTTATTCATTTTCCAGTTCTTACAGAGATGAGGTGCCATGCATTAATTCTCTAGAAATTGATAGCATGCTTTCCATTTCTCAAGACTTTTCTTTTCCATCAAATTTTGATTCCATTTCTACGTTTACAACTGACATTGGCCTTGGAAGGAGTTTGTTAGTTAATGATGCAGATTTTCAAGAAGGGGTGAGTGCTGAGACTGGAGTAAAATTCAAGGATATGAGCCTTTGTAACATAAGGTTGCGACCTGAGGATTATCAAGTCGCGACCCCACACCAGGACTGTGACGAAGGTGGCCTCTGTCAAATTGAGTCGCGACCTAAGGGTTCTCAAGTCGCGACTTTAACCCAAGCATTCCAAGAAGGTAGCTTCTGTGATGTGAGGTCGCGACTTGGATATATGAGGTCGCGACCTGATTCAACTGTTTCACCTACTGAACTTCAAACTTCAATTGCTCCACCACCTCATGTCTTGAAGACTTTGGTTAAAGGGCTAACACTTTCTGATTCAATTACTACTCATACACATTCTAAAATTACACCCCATACTTTATGATTTTTGAATAATCTAATCTCTAATAATGATGTAGGTATGGGGGTGGACTAGCCTAAGTTTGTTGCTTCTATAAACCAACTCGAGCTTGGTGCAACATCCAATAGGACTGAAGCAAGCATAGTCAATCCAAGTGAAGCTGGTGAATGCATTTCAAACGGGTCTAGAAAGGGAGTTTCTCTAACTCTGTTGATCTTCCTACTCTAATTCCCTCTGTTGTTCAACCCCCGACTTTGGAACTAAAAGATTTACCTCCCAACCTCAAGTATGCTTATCTTGAGCCTAAGAATAAATTGCCTGTCATTATTTCTAGTTCTTTAACTGAGCATGAAGAGACTAGTTTAATGGGAGTTCTTAGAAGAAATAGGGAGGCGTTGGGTTGGTGATTAGCTGACATTAAGGGAATTGACTCTACTGTTTGTACCTATAGGATTTTACTAACTGAAGATTCTAAGCCAATTAAACAAAGCCAAATGAGATTGAATCCTCTAATTTCTGATGTGGTTAGAAAAGAAGTAGACAAACTTCTAAGAGTTGGAATCATATACGCTATTTCTGATAGCGAGTGGGTGTCACCGGTATAAGTTGTGCCAACAAAGAGTGGAATCACAGTAGTTAAAATGAGAATAATAAACTCATCTTAACTAGGGTGCAAAACTCATGGAGAGTTTGTATTGGCTATAGGAAGCTGAATGATGCCATTAGGAAAGACCATTTTCCCTTACCTTTTATTGATCAAATACTTGAACGGTTAGCGGGGAAGAGTCATTACTGTTTCCTAGATGGATATTCTGGATATTTTCAAATTCCTATAGACCCTAGAGACCAAGACAAGACCACCTTCACTTGTCCATTTGGAACTTATGCTTACAAAAGAATGCCTTTTGGTCTTTGCAATGCTCCTGGCACATTCCAACGCTGTATTCTATCCATTTTGCTGAATTTATTGAAAAATGCATGGATGTGTTCATGGATGATTTTACTGTTTATGGAAATTCTTTTAAAGACTGCTTGAAAAGTCTTGACCAAATTCTAGCATGGTGTATTGAGAAAAAGCTGGTTTTGAATTATGAAAAATGCCATTTCATGGTTAATCAAGGCATCATGCTAGGTCATTTAATCTCCAAAAAAGGAATTGAGGTAGATAAAGCCAAGGTAGAGGTGATATCTTCTGTGCCCTACCCAACCAACTTGAAAGAGTTGAGGTCCTTCCTAGGACATGTGGGGTTTTATAGAAGGTTCATCAAGGACTTTAGTAAAATTGCTTTACCTCTTTCCAAACTGCTGTAAAAAGATATTGAGTTTCAATTTGACCATGCATGTATGCTTGCTTTTGATGAATTGAGAAATAGGTTAGTTACTCCTCCTATTTTGACTTCTCCCAATTGAGATTTGCCTTTCGAGATTTCTTGTGATGCTTCAAACTTAAGTGTGGGGGCAATATTGGGTCAAAGGGAGAATTTTGTTTTGAAGGTGATTGCTTATGCCTCTAAAACTCTAGATGCAGCTCAGAAAAACTATACCACTACTGAGAAGGAGTTGTTTGCAATTGTTTTTGCACTTGATAAGTTTAGACCATACCTAATAAATTCCAAAGGGTTGTGTGTATAGATCATGCAGCAGTGAAATACCTCTTCCACAAACCTCAATCGAAGCCAAGGCTCTTGAGGTGGATGTTATTACTTCAAGAATTTGATGTGGAAGTAAAATACAGAGCCAAAAATGTCAACCATGTGGCAGACCACCTAAGCAGACTACCTTTAGAAACCAAGGAAGTACTCGATTATGATATTATCTGTGATTCATTCCCTAACCAATCTCTATGTGCATTGTCTGTTTCTCAACCATGGTTTGCTCACTTAGTTAACTATATTGCTATTGGTCTAATCCCTTCTCATTTGACCACATTTCAGGTTCAAAAGCTTAGGAGCAAAGCTTCCTCTTATATATGGGATCCACCGCACTTATAGAGGTTATGTTCTGATCAAGTGATTAGACGGTGTATTCCGGAAGTAAAGGCTCGAGCCATTTTGGAGGCTTGCCATGATACCTTATGTGGGGGGCACTTTAGTGCTAGAAAAATAGCTAGGAAGGTTTTAGATGCAGGATTTTACTGGCCCACCTTATTTAGAGACGCATTCACTTTTTGTAAGGCACGTAAAGATGATGCATCTATAGTTTCCAAATTTTTGAAGTCCACCATCTTCAGTAGATTTGGGGTACCTAAAGTGCTAATCAATGATCAAGGAACCCACTTCTGCAACAAGTTACTCAATAACTTGTTGGCAAAGTATGGGGTTTCCCACAGGGTGTCCACCCCTTATCATCCTCAAACCAATGGTCTGGCTGAAGTATCAAATCGAGAGATCAAACGCATCTTGGAATGGATTGTCAAGCCCTCCAACAGAGACTGGAGTTTGCGACTAGATGATGCACTGTGGGCCTACCGCACTGTCCACAAGACCCCAATCGGTATGTCTCCGTATCGAATCATCTATAGTAAGGCTTGTCACATTCCGGTAGAGCTGGAGCATTGGTCATACTGGGCGGTAAAGAGCTACAATATGGATTTGAAGGAGGCTAGCATGAACCAACTCCTTCAAATTTAAGAACTTGAAGAAATGTAGTTAGATGCCTACAACAACTCAGACATCTACAAGCAGAAAACCAAGCTTGTCCATGATGCCAACATCTTAAGAAAGAAGTTCAAGGAGGGTGACAAGGTGTTGTGGTATCAAGCTCGATTCAAATTCAAGAAGGGTAAGTTCAAGACGAGTTGGGATGGACCCTACATTGTGATGAAAGTGCATAACTTTGGGATGATAGAGCTCAAGGAGGAGGCTACAGGCAAAATTTTTAGTGCAACAGACATCTCCTCAAGCTCTATGAAAAGCCCGCACCGCCTTCTTAAGGCCAGGTCATCTGAAACGTCCTACCTTTAACCCCTCTGAGTATGCATTCATAAGCATTATGGTTCAAGCAGATCATGACATAAGCCCGTGGATTTAAAATTTCAACATAATTACTCATGTTACTATTTACTGTTTAATTTCCATATTATAGATCCACCTTCAAAAATTCATAACTAATTTCATAAAAATCGTATTGGAGTGTTCTAAAATCCTACAGAAAGCTATTTCAATGCTTTTTAAGGGGAAAAAAATTCAATTGGACTTATCTTTACCCAATTCATACAGTTTAATCAATAAATATTACTATTCATTCATAAAATTTGGAACTTCTAGATTCTGTGATTCAAATTTGGAAATTCCTATCTCCTTGTGCACACATCTAATTGAGGTGATCTACATCTCATTTTAAAACTTGGAATGTGTACTATGAGTCTGCCAAATCTCGTGACTTAACACATTCGTTTGAGAGGTCAAACTGGAGCTACAAACTCACTGCTCCAAGACCTACGTTTTATCCCTTAACATCTCTTTACTTTAATTCTTTTTATTTCTTTAGCATACATAATATGGGCTTACTCTTTCCCATTCATATTCATACACTTTCATTCGTGCCATAAAAATTATAATTAATTACATGGCATCAGATGCATCCATAACATAAATTACATAATGTCACATCTAGTACAATGATAATTAGAGATAAGAAATATTCCTGAATAATTAAGGGTCAAAAGTGAAAAGGAGAAATAGAAGAATTTTGGTGGAAAATAATTATTATAGTTTTCCAAGCCAATTATGAAAAGTTGACTAATTAAGAAAAATTGGTCAAGAATAATTATGAAAAAATATTTCCAAGCCTTAGAAAATTAAGGAAAAATAAGGAAAATATTCCTTGAGAATTATATTGGATTATAAAATTATTTTTATGACCAAATTACCCTTAGAGAAATTACAAAGGAATTTAAGGGTGATTTAAGCTAGTTTAAGGTCCTTTATTTGGAAAATTCCAAATAAATATTTTAAGGAGAATAAGATCCCAAAAAAATTCCTATGATATCCCAAGAAATTATAAGAGATTATGAAATTAAAAGAAGACCCTCAGGTATCTAAGATTTTTTTCCAATTCCTTTGAAAAGAGGAAAAATCACTAAAGAGAAGGAAAATAGTTTTCCTTTTTATTTAATTAATGGGAAATTAAATTCGAGAAAAAGAGGACAGTTTATGAAGATAAAAATGAGGAGAATAACTTATGGATCTGACAAAAAATAATTACAGAGGCCAGAGCACTGTAATTATAGAAAAGAAGTTAAACCGGGAGTAAAAGTGCACCGATAAAGTGTTAATAAGAGTCTTACCCTTTGCTTGGCCCATAAGTTGCCACTTGTCAAGCCTTCAATAGATGATAATTAAAGCTTTCCAAGTGTCAAGCTACCAATGGAGAGGATCTTGACTTTGGAATTTAATTACATTATGATTTAAGTTAATTAAGAGAGAGGATTAAGACTAAGTAAGCTTTTGACACATGGCATAACATTAATGTTGGTTGGTCAGATATTTTTGGTGCCTTAATGAGCTTCACCTCCCCCATTTTTTGAATATGTTTCGGCCAAGAGAGAGCTTGAGAGGAAAAGGAAGAACTTCAAAGGAAAACCAAGGAGAAAGGCATCAACTTTAAGCATACAAGTGAGAATCAAGGTTAGTTTATGATTCCAAATGGTTCCTTGCTTTGATTGCTTGAGTTGTATGGTTGAAAATCACAGTTTCCCTTCTCTTTTGATGCTGGCCAAAACATATATATTGTAGAGGAGGAAGTTTTATGGTTCAATCTTGCTAGAACACTTCAAAGCATGATAGATCCTAGTGGTTACAAGTAGTTGTATGTTGTTTTTGAAGTATTTTCTTTGATATCTCTCTTAAATTTCATTTCAGCCAAAGCAAGATCTGAACCCTAGGATTTGTTTTTCAAAGTTTTGAGGCATCCATTGTGGTCAAAATGAAAAATAGTGTAGGGTAAACCTAAAGAACAAGTGTTGAAAGCCATAGCATCAAAGTTGTAATTTTTGGATTTGGAACCCCAATGATTCGGCCAAGCTGAAACTGAAAGAAGAGATTTTATTTTGTTAAATCTAAGTAGATATTTGGAATCTACATGAAAAATCATGTAGGAATGAGTCAAGAGGGAATTTTTAGGGTTTATGGAAACCAACTTTAAAAATTCAAGAACAAAGATGGAAGCTTTAAGGGGTTTAGGAGTTACTTGAGTTATGTTATTGATTCTTATGTGGAATGGTTAATGATTCTTGCTGCCCTTTTTGTGGATTTCCATACTAGGGTTTGGCATTTGTGGAAGCAAGAAAGAAGAACAAGAAAAATCAAAGAGCATTGGATTAAGGTAGTAAGATTTAATTAACCTTAATGTTGAGTGTTGCATTGATTGCTATGCAATTTCATGTGCTATTATGTGATTGAACTAAATGATGACGATGATGATGATTGTGTAGCTATACTCCTTGCTTTATATGTCTTGGCTATTGTATGTTAGAATGCTACATGTATGAGGTAAAGTAGTTCCTTATTAATAGCAAAAGGTTGAAATGCTTGTAATTGATGCATGTTAATGTTTTAATTGATTGATCTTGCTACTGGGATTTCTTAAAATCTCATCCTCCAAATACAATCTAACATTTTAGGACTTGAAACTCCTAAGAGAAAGCTGTAGATTGGAGGCTAAATTATGGTGTCACACTATAAAAATTCATGGACTTTTGGTTATGTATAAATATCAATGGTTGGTGCTGTAATCTCTAAGCAGGATGTCAATTTAGAGCCATGTTTTATTAAGTTACTGAATGAATCTTTGCACAAAATTTAGTATGCTTATATTTTATGTTGTGAGCTTTAAATTGATAGAAAGCACACTAAAAATAGCCAACTACACGATTTTTACTAATTTTTCAAATTTAAGGTTCAGAATCTGGAAAAAGGATTTTTGCCAAATAGACAGAGATGAATTTCACAAAAAGCTGACACTTTTTCAAATAGAATTGGTTCATAATATTATTTTTACTTGAAAAAACATTCAAATAGATTTCTATAGAATTTTGAACCACTCCATTTTGGTTTTTCTAGATTAAGTTATGAATTTTTGAAGTTGGACAAGAAAACTGGATTTTTACCCGATGAATAGTAAAAATCTGAAAATCAGTGTTTTTCTTGGATTTTTGAGCCCAAGACCATCCAATGTGGTCTAAAATAGTTTTGATTAAACCCTAAGTGAATCAGATAGTGAGGTGTAACATTTTTGGTATTAGAGCGGAGGTTCTGGCATAGGATAGAACGCTCTGCTTAGTTAATATATCAGTTAAAAGGAAAATTGACATATTGTTACAGGAGTTGTGATGGAAAACACAATGGATTGGGATGCAAGATCTGAGAAGTCGGTCAATGATTGGGATGTTAACATGACTGATCTTACCAAAGAGGATCTGATGGGATGGACTATGGGGGCTGCTAGCCTAGGATACTCAATAAAGGAGTCCAACAATTATCAAGAGCATGGGGCTAACCTTTTAGGGGTTACTATTGAGGATTTAATGAACCTTCCTAGACCCAGTAACCTAGTGGATCCCACAATTGACATGTATCAGGAACCAATGGATCCTTGTTTTGACATTCAGTCTCACAGACAGCTTGTTAGCCCAAGTGTACACCCAAGTGACATCCTCGAACCTAGTACCAAGCTAGGGATACCCCTGACACTCATAGTACCTATCCCTGTTCCAACTGAGCCTAAAATCAGTAGTCAGGATCAGTTGAGAGAGAAGTTGAAATTCTTGGGTCAACATATCAGGAAAGATGAGGATCAGCAAGACCCGAACAATTACCTAGAATACCTTCAGGGAGTAAAGGTGTTATATCAGACTCAAGGACTGGGTAACCCTTATCTAGACACCAAGGACTGGATCTTTATGATGACAGACATGTTTCCATATTTACCCTTCTGGGCATATGAGTTCTATCGCCTGAATTAGATAGTGGATTTAGGTGTTGAGGATTACATCCAGCACCTTGAAAACTTTATTAAGATTCACTATTTTTAGACAGTCAGATCCTCATAAAATTGATATAGGACTTTGTTTTTGTCACACCCTGATAATTTTATTCTAACTGATGAATGATTTGTGACTGACTAAGGCTAAGTAGTATAGTAGACTGGTAGAGGATCCAGGCTATGAGGAAAAATCAGGATAGGGACATAACGGTCATTTCTGAAAAGATCAGTTAAGAAAAGGGCAGTATTGGAAATAATGTCCAAATTTCCTGAAAATTCCCAGAAAATCATGAAAAATAGAAAGGAGGGTACAGAATAATGTTTGAGGCTTAGAAGATGAATATGAGATTAAAAATAATTTACCAGGGAATTTTTTTGTAATTATTGGAATTTTTGGTTAATTAAGGAAAATTAGCCAATTTCCATTATTTAAAATAAATAGAGGCCTCAAAAAATTCAAGGAAAAATATGGATAAATTATGTGACATATTATCCTAATTTATAAAATTATTTCCCACCTTTGGATGTACAGAGGTTAGCTTAAAGAATATTTATTACCGAATTATTATCGGTAGAATAGTGATTTTTGGCAGAATAAAATTTAGAAAATTATAGAGGGAGATAAAACTTGAGAAAAATCATGGATTACCCTTGGAATGAGGGGAATTTAATGAGGTGTTGAAATCGAAATTTTGTGACAGTAAATTGGACAGGATTGTTGGAAAATCGGACCGGAAATACACCAATAATCAGTGGATTGCACTGATTATTGGATGAGTCATATTTTTCCCAATATTAAGAGCAATAATTCGGCCAAAATTAGAAGGGGAGGACAAAGTTGGAATTTTCCAAATTGTTCAAGGGCATAAAGGGAAATAAGAGACAAAACAATAAAATAATATTTATTTTCCACATGAAAATCACATGGTGATTAGGTGTCCCTACATGTGTCACTTTCTTATGGTGTGTGCCCTAAGATTTGTCCATGTGTAAAGTAGAAAAAAATGGACGGCCGAGATCGCATCTTTTTCCCGAAGGGCATTTTCGGCATTTTGAAATATCAAGGCCTATAAATACCCCCCCTTCCATGAAGATTTCGGCCAAGAGGTTTTGTTGGGAGAGAATTTTGTGTTCTTGAGTTCTAGGAGAGAGAAAGGAAGAAAGAAGAGAGAGAAAGAGAGACAGCAAGCTTAGACACCTCTAATCGCCGATTAAGCGCTAATTAAGGTATGTTTATCTCCCTAAGTGTTAATTATTTTTAGTTGATTATTTATTTGAGGAAGATTAGGATTAATTACCTTGATTAATTATGGTTTAGTGATAGCTAAGATTAATCATGTTATTTGATTAAGGATTAGTAAGTGATTAAGGTTAGCTACCCTAATTAAATTGTGATTAGTTATGCTAATTGAAGGATGTTTAATTATGATTAGTCATGTTGATTAAGGAATGATTAAAGCTTGATCATATTGATTAGAGAATGATTAATGATTAATCATGTTAAATAAGGATTGATTAAAGCTTAATCATATTAGAGAATGATTAATGATTAATCATGTTGATTAAGGAATGATTAATGGTTAATCATGTTGATTAGAGAATGATTAATGGTTAATCCAAAAAGGGATTAGTGATTTAATCTTAGAGGATTATGACTATGTGACTTGAGGACCTTAATTAAATATTGGATTAAGGATTAAGGGTTAGTGATTAACCAAGAAAGCATGATTAATCATGGATTAAGGAAGAATTCCAAGACCTTAATTGAGGATTAAGGCTTGGTCAAACCAAGGTCAAAGGTTTAGGAAAGGTATACAGAAATTATAAATTGAAAGATACAAGGGTAGCATTATATTGAGAAAGAATGGTATACTGGATATGGAATTTACCATACCCTTACTGTATGGTTGATAGGCAACTCTTCTGGAAACCTAGGAGGATCTCCAGCAAGGGAACAAGGAGGAAACGTTAAGCGTGGAATTGAGGTAGCGTGAACTGCAATTATTTTGTTGATCTGCATTTGGTGTATCTGCTATGTGTGTTTATGTGCCATGAGAATGTTATGTACAGATGATGTGAACTCCTTGCAATGTATGCCTTGGCTCTTGCATGATTGAGTTTTGACCAGAATGATTATATGCTCCATGATATGATGACATGGATACAGAATGATTATGGCATGGCATAAAGACTAGAAATGTTATTATACTGCATGTAGCATGACATCTTATGCATGTTGACTTGATGGTTGTATGTTCAATGCTACTGGGATTTCTATGAAATCTCATTCCTCCTATAACATGATATCCTAGGTGCCACTACTGCCAAGGAGAAAGGAAAGGAAATAGTCATGGCTTGAAGAAGTTATGAATTATGTAATGTATTATACGGTTTTGAACCTTTCTCTTTCAAGCCATGTAAGCATACTATGATCATAAATACATGATATGATAACCTTTTTGGAATGTATATTAATGATAGAATAGCTTTACATGTGATTATAGTATGATTATAGTGAAAAACGAAATGCTGTTAGAATTAGTGAAAAAGGGGATAAAAATGGTCTAGATTTGACCAAACTTTGACCAACGAAGACCCTGGTCAAATGGTTGACTTTTTCCCTGAAATTTGGCATGCAAATAGATCTTATTTTTCCCTTTAAAATGAGTGGTAAAACGTCACAATCGGAGCTCTGTGTAAGAAGTTATGCCTTTCCGAAGTTAGGCAAAAATCCTGGAAAATAGAAAAATGACCAAATGAACAGTACTTTTCGAAATTGAAAACGAATGCGTTTCTGATTAAAGCGGAACCTGAGGTCATTTTTCCTTGATAGATGATGTTAAGAGCTTCGAGTGAGACTTGGAACGACCTCGTTTCGATTTTTCTAGAATTAGTTATGATTTTTCAAAGTTATGCCAAGTTTAAGGTTACGGTGAATAGTAATGCGGGAAAAGAAATTTTCAAATTCAGGTTTTTCAACCCGGTAACCTTAGATTGCGCTTCCGAATGTCTTAACTTGGCACAATATAAGGTCGTAAACGTAAGGTGTTACATTTATGGTATCAGAGCACATGGTTCTGGCACACAGAACAAATTTTGATATTTTGTATGCTCTGCATTTTAAGGAAAGCATGTGATAGTGCTTATTAATGAGTTCATTTGGTCATTAGGATTACAGAAAAGCTCAGGTAATGGCTGTTTGTAGTGGAAGTGGAAAATCCGGAGAGACCATTAGCAAGGTCATGCCCGGTGAGCGATATCCATGGTGGTATGATGAGACATGGTGGTACGAGGATATTGAGAGGTATGGAGAGCTTAGCACCAAATCCCCAGCTACCCAGGTAGATTACTTCGGTTTCAAGGGGAAGGCTCTAGAGAAAGACATTGCCACTGTTGCCTCTAATGATATAGCTCCAGTTGTTAAGATACCTACTAAGGATGAAGCAGGTCCGAGTAAGATCCCTACACTGAAATTAAGAAAGAGTTCCAGTGCCTCCCTCAGCTAGTTCAAGAATTCCAGTTTAGAAGCCGTTTCATTAAGCCGTATGAGCACCAGGAAGCTGATGTATACTTAAGGTTCTTAGAGGACATTAAGAGCCTTTATTATTGGGTGACTAGAGAGGATCATACCTTGGGAAATGAAGATTGGATCCTAGCCCTGTTCCATGTAATCCCCAAGACATGGAAATGGAATGAAGGAATCAATGAGATATGTAATCGCCTAACCAGATGTACTTTCCTGGAGATGGTCGACGCCATAGAGACCTTTGTATGGGCTACTTTTCCATGAGCTGGTCATGGTTAATGCTAGACTGATGATGTATATAGTGTAAATAGTTTTGGACTGTATATAAGTTAGGCTAACTGCTAAAAACTCTGTGTAACCCTTGTGTTGCTGTACAAATGTTTGTTATATAAATAAGAAGGGTATGTTTATATGATAAATGATTAAAGAGTTCCTTTATTCTCCCATAGTTAATTAAAGAACAAGCGAAATGGTGAGAACACGGAGAGGAGCAAGAAACACTCCTGAGGAACCACATAGAGATCCTATCCAGCAAGTAATGAATAGGCTGGATGAACAACAACGAGTCGTACAGCAACTACAAGAGGCACAGTTACGGCAGCAAGAAGAGAGAGACGCCGTTATAGCAGCAGCGGTAGCAGCAGCGATTGCTCAGTTACGACAACCTGAGCAAGTGCAAGCTGAAGCAACCCCACAAGTCCAACAGCAAGTACCTGAAGAGCAAGCAGGAGTGGCTGAAAATCAAGAAGATATTCAGCAGTGGATTACGAAATTTTGCAAGCATAATCCACCAGAGTTCAAGGGTTCATTGGAACCACAAGTAGCTGAAGATTGGATTACCCGACTGGAGAAGATCTTTCGGGTAATGGGATGTTCATCTGAGATTAAAGCTCAGATGGCAATTTATAAGCTAGAGAAAGAAGCAGATCAGTGGTGGAACAACACTGAGTTGGTACTGCAAGCCAACAACACCCCAATAACATGGGAGGTGTTCAAAGAAAGATTCTATCAGAAGTACTTTCCCCGATCAGCACAGGATAAAATGGAAGCTGAATTCCTAGTGTTGCAGCAGGGGAATAATGAAACTTTTGATGACTACTTAGCCAAGCACATTCGGCTGTCCCGTTATTCTGCTTATCTTAAAACGTCTCAATGATGAACGGTGGAATACGGAGAAGCTGGTCAGAGGATTAAAGCCGACATTAAGGGAGGTCGTGGCGCCTCAACAGATAGAGAGTTTTAACAAGGCAGTAGAAGTCTGCCGTATTACTGAAGCAAGTCAAAATCATCGAGGAATGATGCCGATAGCTTTGAAAGCTGAGAGACCCCCATCGAGGCCGAATCAAGAAGGAACCTCTTATGTTAATAAGAAGAGGAAGAGGCCTGGCTTTGGCAGAAAGATGAGAAGAGGGAGCAGACGACCTGAAGGGTTTGATATCACACGAAGGGCCAAGGAATGTGAGAAGTGTGGCAAGAATCATGGCGACAGGCCATGTTTATTTGGCCAGAACGTGTGCTATAGATGTGGGAGACCAGGACACTTTTCAAAGGAATGTCCACAAGGGGCAGAAGGGACGAGACAGCAGACCCAAGGCAGGGTGTTTGCCCTTACACAGGAAGAGGCCCGTAAGTCACCTGACATGATCCAAGGTACGATCACTGTTAATGATTGCCTTGTGTATGCCATGTTTGACTCAGGTGCTAGCCATTCCTTTATATCACATGATTGTGTTGGGCGATTGGGTTTGACTGTTGATACCTTGCCATATGATATTGTTGTTTCTACTCCCACTAGTCCTAAAGTTGTGACTTCTAAAGCATGCCTGAATTGTGTGGTCTGTTATCAGCATTGTTGCACTGTCATTGACTTGATATGCATGCCTTTTCGTGACATTGAGGTGATAATTGGTTTGAATTGGTTATCTGCCAATAACATACTTCTAGATTGTGGTAAGAAAACGTTAGTATTACCCTCTAAGGAAGAAATCCCTAGAAAAGAAGTAAGTTTAAATTTTATGACTGAAGCCGAAGCGAGTAGATGCTTACGGCACGGATGTCAAGGATATTTTGTATTCTTCTCAATTCGAGCAGAGGTAGAAGAAGGAATCGAAGAGATACCGATAGTGAAAGACTTCCCAGAGGTATTTCCAACAGAGATCAGTGGACTTCCGCCAGAGCGAGAAGTGGAGTTCACGATTGATCTTGTACCAGGGACAAAACCAATATCCAAAGCTCCATATCGAATGGCTCCCAACGAAATGGTTGAGCTAAAGAGACAAATTGAGGAGCTGTTGGAGAAGGGTTTTATAAGACCAAGTGTATCTCCCTGGGGTGCTCCAGTACTCTTTGTGAAAAAGAAAGACGGTAGTCTAAGGCTATGCATTGACTATCGAGAGCTAAACAAGGTGACGATAAAGAATAAATACCCTCTGCCGCGAATTGATGATCTGTTAGACCAACTGGCAGGAGCAACGGTGTTTTCCAAGATCGATCTACGATCGGGATATCATCAGCTGCGGATAAAGACAGGAGATGTTTCGAAGACTGCATTTAGGACCCGATACGGACACTATGAGTTCTTAGTGATGCCGTTTGGATTGACAAATGCACCTGCTATTTTCATGGACTACATGAACCGGATTTTTAGACCATACTTAGATCTGTTTGTAGTAGTTTTTATTGATGACATACTAGTGTACTCCAAAACTCAAGAAGAGCATGAGCAGCACTTGAGAATTGTGCTGAGTACACTGAAGGAGAAACAACTCTACGCCAAGCTCAGTAAATGTGAGTTTTGGTTAAAGGAAGTTAAATTCCTAGGCCATGTGATTAACCATGAAGGTGTGGCCGTAGATCCCAGTAAAGTTGAATCAGTACTGAACTGGGAGCAGCCTAAGACAGTAACAGAGATACGAAGTTTCTTAGGGCTGGCAGGTTACTATAGGAGATTTATCCAGGACTTTTCTAGAATTGCCCAAGCGCTGACAAAGCTAACCAGGAAGAACCAGCAGTTCTTGTGGGACGAGAAATGTGAGGCAAGTTTTCAAGAGCTGAAGCGAAGGCTAACCTCTACCCCAGTACTAGTTATCCCCGATCCAACACTACCATATGTAGTGTACACAGATGCTAGCAAACAGGGATTGGGATGTGTACTGATGCAGCAGGGAAGAGTTGTTGCCTACGCCTCGCGCCAATTAAAACCTCACGAAGAAAATTACCCCACTCATGACCTGGAGCTTGCAGCGATAGTGTATGCCTTGAAGATATGGAGGCATTATTTGTATGGGGCAACTATAGAATTGTTCTGTGATCACAAGAGTCTCAAGTACCTGCAAGACCAGAAAGAACTTAACATGAGACAGAGGAGATGGATGGAGTTGTTGAAAGATTATGACTATCAGATCAAGTATCATCCGGGAAAAGCCAATGTAGTGGCTGATGCTCTGAGCAGAAAAGTGGTGCAAGTAGCTACCCTCATGATCAAAGAGGGTGATCTGTTAGAAGATATAAGAGATTGGGGTCCTATTTATCACATGCAGTTAACAGCAGATGATGTGGCTAATGAGCCATTAGTGCAGAGAACAACTGTTGATGTGATAAGACAAATCAAAGAAGCTCAAAGAGGAGATCCGTTAGCAAAGACCCTTCGAGCTAAAGTCTTGAGCAATGAGACAAAAGATTTGAGATCTCAACAGAGGGAGTAATAGAATTCAGAGGAAGATCGTATGTTCCTCCTGTAGATGATCTCAAGAAGCAAATTCTAGATGAGGCACATAAAAGCAAATATACGATTCATCCAGGAATGACCAAGATGTATCAAGACATCAAGTCATTGTTTTGGTGGCCTGGTATGAAACGAGATGTCACTGAGTATGTGACAAAGTGCCTTACATGCCAAAAGTGAAGACGGAACACCAGAAGCCGTCAGGATTTTTACAACCCCTTAGTATTCCTGAATGGAAGTGGGACAGTATCTCTATGGACTTCATAGTAGGACTACCTCGTACGTCGTCAGGATACGATGCAATATGGGTCATAGTTGATAGACTGACGAAGTCGGCCCATTTCTTGGCGATTAATGTTAAATATTCGCCAGAGAAGTTAGCGAGGTTATACATTAAAGAGATCGTAAGATTACATGGGGTTCCAGAGTACATTGTGTCAGACAGGGATCCAAGATTCATGTCGAGATTCTGGAAAGCAGTGCAAGAAGCCATGGGCACGGTACTGAGTTTCAGTACAGCTTATCATCCGCAAACGGACGGACAAACAGAACGAACGATACAGACACTAGAAGATATGCTGAGAGCGTGCGTTTTGGATTTCAAAGGGAACTGGGATGAATATCTGCCTTTGGCAGAATTCGCATACAACAACAGTTACCATTCCAGTATCCAGATGGCACCATACGAGGCATTGTACGGAAGAAAGTGCAGATCCCCGCTTTGTTGGACAGAACTCGGAGAGAGAAAAATTTGGGGTCCAGATATAGTAGATCGTACCTCTGAACAGATTAAACAGATCAAACAGAGGCTACTCACGGCTCAAAGCAGACAGAAGAGCTACGCCGACAGTAGGAGAAAGCCGTTAGAGTTCGAGGTTGGAGACCATGTATTCCTGAAGGTATCTCCAACTACCGGAGTAGGACGATCTATTAAGGCGAGAAAGCTGACGCCTAAATATGTGGGACCATTCCAAATACTCTCAAAGGTAGGACCTGTAGCCTATCGACTGGCCTTACCCCCGAACTTAAGTCAGTTGCACAATGTCTTCCATGTTTCCCAGTTGAAGAAGTACAATCCGGATCCAGAACATGTGCTAGAATATGATCAGATTGAGCTAAAGAACAATCTGACATTTGAAGTAAGACCAGAACGCATAGTGGATCGGAAAGTCAAGCAGCTGAGGAACAAAGGAATCCCTTTGGTCAAAGTGATTTGGAAAGATCTAAATCAAGAAGAGCCACGTGGGAAAAGGAGGACGAGATGAGGAGCAAGTATCCAGAGCTCTTCACATAAGGTATGTGTTAAAATTTCGAGGACGAAATTTATTTTTAGGGGGGAAGAAATGTCACACCCTGATAATTTTATTCTAACTGATGAATGATTTGTGACTGACTAAGGCCAAGTAGTATAGTAGACTGGTAGAGGATCCAGGCTATGAGGAAAAATCAGGATAGGGACATAACGGTCATTTCTGAAAAGATCAGTTAAGAAAGGGCAGTATTGGAAATAATGTCCAAATTTCCTGAAAATTCCCAGAAAATCATGAAAAATAGAAAGGAGGGTACAGAATAATGTTTGAGGCTTAGAAGATGAATATGAGATTAAAAATAATTTATCAGGAATTATTTGTAATTATTGGAATTTTTGGTTAATTAAGGAAAATTAGCCAATTTCCATTATTTAAAATATATAGAGGCCTCAAAAATTCAAGGAAAAATATGGATAAATTATGTGACATATTATCCTAATTTATAAAATTATTTCCCACCTTTGGATGTACAGAGGTTAGCTTAAAGAATATTTATTACCGAATTATTATCGGTAGAATAGTGATTTTTGACAGAATAAAATTTAGAAAATTATAGAGGGAGATAAAACTTGAGAAAAATCATGGATTACCCTTGGAATGAGGGGAATTTAATGAGGTGTTGAAATCGAAATTTTGTGACAGTAAATTGGACAGGATTGTTGGAAAATCGGACCGGAAATACACAAATAATCAGTGGATTGCACTGATTATTGGATGAGTCATATTTTTCCCAATATTAAGAGCAATAATTCGGCCAAAATTAGAAGGGGAGGACAAAGTTGGAATTTTCCAAATTGTTCAAGGGCATAAAGGGAAATAAGAGACAAAACAATAAAATAATATTTATTTTCCACATGAAAATCACATGGTGATTAGGTGTCCCTACATGTGTCACTTTCTTATGGTGTGTGCCCTAAGATTTGTCCATGTGTAAAGTAGAAAAAAATGGACGGCCGAGATCGCATCTTTTTCCCGAAGGGCATTTTCGGCATTTTGAAATATCAAGGCCTATAAATACCCCCCCTTCCATGAAGAATTCGGCCAAGAGGTTTTGTTGGGAGAGAATTTTGTGTTCTTGAGTTCTAGGAGAGAGAAAGGAAGAAAGAAGAGAGAGAAAGAGAGACAGCAAGCTTAGACACCTCTAATCGCCGATTAAGCGCTAATTAAGGTATGTTTATCTCCCTAAGTGTTAATTATTTTTAGTTGATTATTTATTTGAGGAAGATTAGGATTAATTACCTTGATTAATTATGGTTTAGTGATAGCTAAGATTAATCATGTTATTTGATTAAGGATTAGTAAGTGATTAAGGTTAGCTACCCTAATTAATTGTGATTAGTTATGCTAATTGAAGGATGTTTAATTATGATTAGTCATGTTGATTAAGGAATGATTAAAGCTTGATCATATTGATTAGAGAATGATTAATGATTAATCATGTTAAATAAGGATTGATTAAAGCTTAATCATATTAGAGAATGATTAATGATTAATCATGTTGATTAAGGAATGATTAATGGTTAATCATGTTGATTAGAGAATGATTAATGGTTAATCCAAAAAGGGATTAGTGATTTAATCTTAGAGGATTATGACTATGTGACTTGAGGACCTTAATTAAATATTGGATTAAGGATTAAGGGTTAGTGATTAACCAAGAAAGCATGATTAATCATGGATTAAGGAAGAATTCCAAGACCTTAATTGAGGATTAAGGCTTGGTCAAACCAAGGTCAAAGGTTTAGGAAAGGTATACAGAAATTATAAATTGAAAGATACAAGGGTAGCATTATATTGAGAAAGAATGGTATACTGGATATGGAATTTACCATACCCTTACTGTATGGTTGATAGGCAACTCTTCTGGAAACCTAGGAGGATCTCCAGCAAGGGAACAAGGAGGAAACGTTAAGCGTGGAATTGAGGTAGCGTGAACTGCAATTATTTTGTTGATCTGCATTTGGTGTATCTGCTATGTGTGTTTATGTGCCATGAGAATGTTATGTACAGATGATGTGAACTCCTTGCAATGTATGCCTTGGCTCTTGCATGATTGAGTTTTGACCAGAATGATTATATGCTCCATGATATGATGACATGGATACAGAATGATTATGGCATGGCATAAAGACTAGAAATGTTATTATACTGCATGTAGCATGACATCTTATGCATGTTGACTTGATGGTTGTATGTTCAATGCTACTGGGATTTCTATGAAATCTCATTCCTCCTATAACATGATATCCTAGGTGCCACTACTGCCAAGGAGAAAGGAAAGGAAATAGTCATGGCTTGAAGAAGTTATGAATTATGTAATGTATTATACGGTTTTGAACCTTTCTCTTTCAAGCCATGTAAGCATACTATGACATAAATACATGATATGATAACCTTTTTGGAATGTATATTAATGATAGAATAGCTTTACATGTGATTATAGTATGATTATAGTGAAAAACGAAATGCTGTTAGAATTAGTGAAAAAGGGGATAAAAATGGTCTAGATTTGACCAAACTTTGACCAACGAAGACCCTGGTCAAATGGTTGACTTTTTCCCTGAAATTTGGCATGCAAATAGATCTTATTTTTCCCTTTAAAATGAGTGGTAAAACGTCACAATCGGAGCTTTGTGTAAGAAGTTATGCCTTTCCGAAGTTAGGCAAAAATCCTGGAAAATAGAAAAATGACCAAATGAACAGTACTTTTCGAAATTGAAAACGAATGCGTTTCTGATTAAAGCGGAACCTGAGGTCTTTTTTTCCTTGATAGATGATGTTAAGAGCTTCGAGTGAGACTTGGAACGACCTCGTTTCGATTTTTCTAGAATTAGTTATGATTTTTCAAAGTTATGCCAAGTTTAAGGTTACTGTGAATAGTAATGCGGGAAAAGAAATTTTCAAATTCAGATTTTTCAACCCGGTAACCTTAGATTGCGCTTCCGAATGTCTTAACTTGGCACAATATAAGGTCATAAACGTAAGGTGTTACAGTTTTGGTATAGCTAACCTAAGTAGGTTAGTCTGGCATGTTTGGTTGCTATGTATGTTCCCAAGATGACTATGTATATTGAATTATATCGCTGTGGCTGATGACTGATGCTTGAATGATGTATTATGAATGCATATGTTGTCAGATAAAATCTAAGCATATTGTTTATTTCTTGTTCTGTGAATATGCTATTTGTTTAGTTAGCGTATTAGTTAGAATCGATAAAACGCTTTGCTGGAGAGACCCTCAGATCACGACGTAAAGGTCCCTCCCGATCTGCTACGGTTAATTTTGGATCGCTTAGAATAGCAATAAAAGGCTATTAGAGGGTTGAGGGTAGCACAAGCTAGCCAGGAACAAGAAAGAGATGTTGTAATAGTAGCAACGGTAGCAGTGGTAGTGGCTAACCCTAACAGGAGGCAGCTAGAGGAAGAAAGCTCAGTAGCGCAAGCAACGGAACAATTGCCTAGATCAATAATGCAGCAGTAGACCCTGACAATATCCAGCAGTGGATGACTCGCTTTTGCAAGCACAATCTGCCATCCTTCGATGGAGTGATTGACATCCAAGTAGTAGAGGACTGGATCATCTGCTTGGAAAAGATTTTTAAAGTATTAGACTATCTGACGGAGCAGAAAGCCCATACGGCAATTTACAAGTTAAAGAAAGACGCTGATCGTTGATGGAAGAATACCGAGATTCTTCTGGATGCTTGGAACACAAGAGTGACATGGGAAGCATTCCTAGAGCAATTCCAAGAGAAATATTTTTCGAGGTCAGTCAGGGACGAAAAGGAAGCAGAATTCCTAACCCTGAAGCAGAAGGATAACGGGTCATTTGACAAGTATTTAGCTAAGTTTATCTGTCTCTCCACTACTTCAATTACCTGCATTACCGAGATGATGAAAGGTAGATAACCAAGAGATGGTCAGAGGACTAAAGCAGTCCTTAAGGGAGATGATTGCTCCCCGGCAGTTCAAGCACTTCAACAAGGCAGTTGAGGCCTGCCGAATTACGACGAATAGCTTGAACCATCATTTGATGCCCACTCCCATGTTAGAGAAGGGAGATTAGGGTGGTACCTCTTCTAATGTGAACGAGAAGAGGAAGAGGCTATGGGACAACCAAAAGAGTAAAAAGGGAGGTAAGCCCTCAAATGGCAAGGAATGCCAACCTGTGGTAAGAGTCAGAGTAATAGACTATGTATGGCCAAACAGAATGTCTGCTATAGTTATAGTAAGCCTGGACACTTCTCAAGATAATGCCCGTAGAGTACAGAGAAGGCAAGGTCCGCACCCGAGGATGAGTATTTGTCATCACAGGGGAAGAAGCCTGGAAGTCTCTGGAAATGATCCAAGGAACGATCATTTTTAACAACTCCCCAGTGATTGCAATGTTTAATTAGGGTGCTAGTCATTCTTTTATTTTGCATACCTAAGCTAAACTCCCCAGTGATGTATGCTTAAACTGTATAGTTGGTGATGAGCACTGTTGTATTGCCTTAGACTTGATATGTATGCCTTCCATGAAGTTGATAGGGTAATTGGGTTGAATTGGTTGTCGTCCCATAATGGCGAGGATAAAACCATGATCCTACCCTCGAGAGAAATGGAGTAAATCCAGAGGTTAAGTTAAACTTTGTAAGGTAATGGTATGATGAATGAAGCTACGTGTGACTAGCAGAGATTACAAGAAAAGTGTGCTTCGTCATGATAAACCAAGGGAATTAGTGGTATTGGATGAATACGGAGTGATTACCAAAGGAGGTGGTAATTTCCATCATTGCAAACAAGGATTCTGGTCACGACGAACAAACATAATAACTCTCAAATGTTAAGGTGGTATCTCAATAAGGCATAACGAATTTTAGAGGTCATAGAGAGTAAGATAAGTAGAAGTCAAGAAGAGAGTAGTAGCCACTATTTAGAATTACCAGATTGCCCCTCAAGAGGAAGAGTAATAATGAGGAGTTGAGCAAGACAGTTAGGGGTTGAGTCTTTACACCATTAAGAAGGTGTAAGTGGCAACCTAAGCTAGACAAACTCTTACAGCCTCGTTAGGGCTAGGGCACCATGATAGAGTAGCTATCTCAAGTCCCAGAATAGACGAATAGGTACTTTGAGATAGTGAAGTTAGGATGGAGAGCCCTAGTGAAATGTCTTAAGGATCAAGAAGAAGAGGATGAGATAGATAGCTATGCAGGGAACTAACTTAGAGGTTGGCATGTTCCCCTTGATGTTAAGAGATACTTAGTCGCTTGGAGTTCAGGTTGCGAGGCACCCTTTTCAAGGGATAAGTTCTTGGCCAGGAATCTTCCTAGAGAAAATGGGAATTGGTCCTCCAAGTTAGAATTGATGTTGCTCAAGATGGAACAAAATGCCCTATTCGAGCGGGAAAGGGAAGCAGCCGAGGCAAGGCAAGTGGAGTTGACCTTACCCAATAGAAGTATGACTAGCCAAGAATGAAGCTAGGCTTAGATGTATTTGAGCTTAGTAGAGTACTAGAGCAAGTAAAAAGAAGAAGAACCTCAAAGTCCTCTCCCTATAACTTCCAAAAGCAACTACGAACAAGAGGAGGGGCTTCCTTTTTAGGGATGAGATACCTCGGTGGCACGCTACAGACATAGCAACCAGTAAGAGCTTGCACTCCTTGCATTTAAAATGCCAGGCATTATACATGTTAGAGTATGCTCTTACTGAGAAGGAAAGTAGAGGAAAGAGAAGTTGCAAATCCTCTCTCTATAACATTCTAAAATAGTAAGAGATGGTAAGAGCAGCTGGAGGAATAAGAGAACTCCTAAGACAGATTGGCTTAGGCACCTAAAGAGACAAATAAGTAGCCTAGGAAATTGACATGAAGTCTAAGAGAATGATATTGGTTCCTGGAACAGTTTTGGGGAATTATCAGTTAGGTGACCATACTTAGTCCTATGGTCAAAAGTCTCCTAGAGATCTTAAGAGTATGGTACCACTTTGGGAAGATAAGGACCAGGGATGAGTTGAGGATATGGAAACCTCCTGCAATTGAAAATCGATAACGAGAGAGTACCCACGACTTTCTTCCTGAAAACCTTATCATTAATTAGGCTGGATTCAATTTCCTTCTAATGAATAGAGGAAAACCAAAGTTAGAGGAGTTAGAGCCGTAAGACCTGAAAAAGAGACATTCAGGCTAGCTCTAGATACAGGAAGAACCTATGCGATATAGTGACAGACGGAGTATTGAAGGATAAATCCTTAAGATGAGGCGAGAGACAAGAATGTAAGAAGAAAAGACCTGACTAAAGATAGATTAGGAAAGGGATCTAAGACAGCAAAGTACCAAGGTTGAGCCTATCAGAATCAGTGCCTTAGTTTCTCGTTAGCACTGTTCAGTTACATGTGCCTGGGCAAGAGTAACCCAGTGATAGGTAACCTCTGGGAAGTAATGTAAGAGGGTGCAAAAGCCAGAAATGTTAGCTATTTTGGCAAGAATGCACTAAGTCTAACAGATAATGGAAGATGAAAGTTAAGGAAGCTGTTAGGCTACCGAGTGTCCTAAGCAGTATGGTTTCAGACTAAGACCCGAGATTTACTTGAAATTTTGGAGGTCCTTATGAAAGAAATGACACTACTCTCAACTTCAATATAGCATACCATCCTGAGATGAATGGGCAGACACAGAGAATAATATGGATGTTAGAAGATATCTTACACGCATATGTGCTTAATTTTGGCAGTAATTAAGGTATGTACTTACCGTTAGCTGAATTCGCTTAAGATGATAGTTTCTATGCAAGTAATTGAATGGCACCATATGAAGCTTTCTGTGGGAGGAAGTGTAGATCTCCCTTGTGCTAGATAGAGTTCAATGAAAGAAGTAAGTATGGTCCTAATTTAGTGGATCAAACTTCCCAATAGATTAAAGTTATTCAGCAAAGACCTCTGACAACTCAAAGTAGACAAAAGAGCTACTCAGACATTAAAGGAGACCGTTCAAGACATTAAAGTATGACGGGGTGGTTTGTAGAAGCTGGAATTCTAATAATTACCAGAATAACAGTGTTGCAGATGAAGTGGCTGTAAAAATGGTAAATTGTAGCAAGGCTCTGAGATCATGGACCAGAAAAGCCTTTCCTAACAAGAGGAAAAGGATTGAAGTTTTGATGAGGAAGTCAGAAGAATGTAATAATCAAATGTTGACTGAGGAAATTCTGATACAGAAAGAGGCTATCTCCCGTGAAATGGAAGATGTATGGAGACTGGAAGAAAAATATTGGCATAAGAGATCTAGAATTAAATGGTTAAAAGAAGGGGATGGGAATACAAAATTCTTTCATCTCACGACTGTCCAGCACAGAGCAAGAAATAAAATCCTGAGATTGAAAAATGAAAGTGGGAGATGGTTGGAGGAGGGCTCAGCTATAGCAGAAGAATTTACCAATTACTATAGAAGTTTGTTCACAGATTCGGGTGACCGAAACTTCTCTGAGGCAATCAGCTATGTTGATTGCAAAATTACAGAAACTGATAATATGCGCTTGATGAGAGCTGTCACTAAAGAAGAAGTCAAGGTAGCTTGCTTCCAGATGGGAGGGAGGAAAGCCCCTGGTCCTGATGGTTTTATTGGGCAATTCTATCACTGTTCTTGGGAAGCCGTAGGTGACAAGATCTTTGAATTGGTGAAAAATTGCGTGGAAAGTGGCCTCCTGATTGATCCTGTGAACACCACTGACTTGGTGATGATTCCAAAGACTGATAAACCTGAAGTTGTCACTCAATATAGACCTATAAGCCTTTGTAATTATTGTTATAAAGTGCTTTCGAAGGTCTTGACAAATAGAATGAAGTCTTTGATGCCGAGGATAATTACTGAGAACCAGTGTGCTTTTGTTGAAGGAAGAATGATTCATGATAACATCATTTTGGCTCATGAGGCATTCCACTATTTGAAAAGAAAAAGGGGAATCAATAATTTTGAGTTTGCCTTGAAAATGGATATGAGTAAAGCCTATGACAGAATTGAATGGGATTTTCTTGAACATGTTTTGTTGAAGTTGGGTTTTGACTCAAGATGGGTTGCTTGTATCATGAGTTGTGTCAGATTAGTGAGGTACTCTATTATGCTGTCTGGGAAAAGAATCGCAGAGGTGACTCCAAAAAGGGGAATAAGACAAGGTGATCCTCTCTCACCTTATCTCTTCATCTTGATTGCAGATGTGTTATCCAATATGATTAAGAAGAATGTGGAAAGAGGCTACCTGGAAGGAATTAAGTTGAGCCACTCCTGTCCAATTCTGTCACATTGTCTTTTTGCAGATGACTCTTTATTTTTTATGAAGGCCTCACGAAGAAATTGCAGAAGGTTAAAGAAGATTTTTGTAGTATATGGAAATGCTTTTGGTCAATTAGTTAATCTGGAAAAATCTGGAATTTATTTTTCTGCAAATACTGATGAAGATAGAAGGAGCCGTGTTTGTAGATGGCTGGAAATAAAAGAAACGAGAGATCCAGGTAAATATCTTGGCCTCCCTATTATTTGGAGCAAGTCAAAGGCTGAGTCACTTGCCTTCATTCGTGAAAAGATGATAAAGAAGATACAAGGATGGAAACAAAAATACCTTACTCAGGCTAGAAAGGAAGTATTGATTAAAGCTGTAGCTAATACGGTTCCTGTTTATCCCATGACTTGTTTCAAAATGCCTATGAAAACTTGTAAAGAGTTTGATAGGCTTATTTCTAAATTCTGGTGGGGGAAGGGTTTGGAAGAAGATGGGATCCACTGGAAAGCATGGGACATCATGACGTTGTAGAAGAAGAAAGGTGGCTTAGGATTAAGAGATTTTGCAAATTTTAATCTGGCCATGTTAGCAAAGACAGCGTGGAGATTAATTCAGAATCCTGAGGCTTTGTGGGCTAAAATGCTAAAGGGTCTCTACTTTCCTCATTCTGATTTTCTAAATGCTAGCAAGGGGGGGAGAGCCTCATGGGGTTGGTCTAGCATTTTAGAAGGAAGAGACCTTTTAAAATAGAATTTAGCATGGAGAATTGGAAATGGTAGGAAGGTGAGGGTTTGGGAGGACAGATGGGTGGGGGAGGACAGATAAGTGGGGGAGTGTGCGTTGAAGTGCCTTGGAGGAAATATCTCTACTGATATGGAAATGTTGGTTAGCGACCTCATAGAAGATGGCCAGTGGAAGAAGGAACTCCTTATGATCTATTTAATGTTGAGCTGGTTCAGAAAATAGTACAAATCCCTTTATCCTCAATGGAGAGAGGGGATATTTTAGTTTGGACAGGCAATAAGAATGGCAACTATTCTGTGAGGTCTGGATATGCTGAGTTGAAGAATGGCAAGAGTGTTCCAAGGAGAATGAGACCTGAAACTTCCTATGTCATACCGGAGGGACTTTGGAGTGAGATTTGGAAACTTAAAGTTCCTCCAAAAATTCAACATTTCATTTGGAGAGCAGTACATGGTGGTTTAGCTACAGCTGAGAACTTATTCAGGAGAAAGTGCTGTAAGGACCCAATATGCAGAATTTGCGGAAGATGTGATGAAACAGTGGAACATTGTCTTCTTCTCTGTGATTGGGTAAAGAAGGTTTGGTATGGCTCGCCCATTGGAATTTTGGTGAATGAAAGGAGAATTTCCAGATTTGATAAGTGGTTTTGGCTGATGCTAGGTGAAGGCAGAAAAGGTAATGATTTCCAAAAGGCTTTACTTGCTTCCATCTGCTGGCATGTGTGGAAGAGTAGATGCAATGTTGTTTTCCAGGATATTGAGATAGATCCAGGAAAAACATTGAGGAATGCTATCTCTTTAATTAATGAATTCTGGATTGCTAGAGGTTGGTTGAGGGAGAACGAGTCAAATGCTGCTGTGAGAAGCCTGGAAAAGTGGATTGCACCTGGCGCTGGAATTATTAAGGTAAATGTAGATGGTTCCTTTATGGCTAAATCTGGAAAAGCAGGAATAGGAATAATTTTTAGGAGCGAAAATGGCAAGGTCTTGCTGGTTTTTGCTGAACAAGTACAAGCTTTTTCTACTTTTAATTCTGAAACTCTTGTTGTCAGGAAAGCTTTAGACCTGATACGGATGTATGGCAGTGGCAAATTTCTTATTGAGACTGATTGTGAGGTCCTTTTCAAGGCAGTGAAAAATGGTACTGGTGCATACTGTGAGTGGCAGTCACAAGTTGTAGTTGAAGACATCATTGCGCATTTGAAGTCTAATACAGGCACTGGTTTTGATCTTATCTCTAGATCAAGGAATAAGGCTGCAGATTGGTTGGCAGTCTCAGGTTCAAAGGGGGTGAGAGTTGAAGGTTGTTTTGTCCAACCTCCACCCCCTCTTACCAAACTCTTATCGGATGAGGAGTCTTGGTTTGATACTGGTTTCACTGCAGGATCGGATCAGTTTGCTGATGAGGAAGTTGACCAACGAAATGCTGGTGCATCTGTATGCCTTGGCAGCTTAGATAGATCTGGTATTGGTTAAGGTCTTTGTATTTGGTTTTTCTGCTTTCTTTCTTTGTTTTGTTTGGCTCTTGTTTTTGTCTTTTTTGGTTTCTGTTTTTGTGTGTTAGGTTGTATTTCTAGGTGTTTTTATTTTTCAAGCCTTAAGTGGCTATTAGTGTGTGTACCTTGTTTTTTGAGTATTAATAAAATGGACTCTTTTGGTCAAAAAAAAAAAACAATGGAAGTCGGTCGATCCCTAAAGATTAAGAAGTTAAGTTCAAACTACGGTGGACCATTTCAAATTTTGTCCAAGGCTGGACCAATAGATTATAAGTGACCCTTCCCTCGAATTTAAGTCAAATTCATGATGTCTTCCATGTCTCCTGATAAAAAAAAAGTACTATCTAGACCTGACACATGTCATAAGCTATAATGACATTGTGCTCCAAGACAACTTCTCTTTTGAGATCAGACTAGAGCAAATCATTGATCAAAAAGTCGAACAGTTGAGAAACAGGCAGTTTCCACTAGTCAAGGTTGTCTGGAAAGGTCTTACACTGGAAAAAGCTACGAGGGAGATGGAGACTGAGATAAAGGAAAAGTATCCTAAACTTTTCCAATAAGATACGCTTTAAATTTCGAGGAGGAAATTTATTTAGAGGGGAACAAATGTCACATCCAGTACTATGATAATTAGGAATAAGAAATATTCCTAAATAATTAAGGGTTAAAAGTGACAAGGAGAAATAGAAGAATTTTGATGGAAAATAATTATTATAGTTTTCCAAGCCAATTATGAAAAGTTTGACTAATTAAGAAAAATTGGTCAAGAATAATTATAGAAAAATAATTCCAAACCTTAGAAAATTAAGGAAAAATAAAGAAAATGTTCCTTGATAATTATATGGGCTTATAAAATTGGTTTTATGACCAAATTGTCCTTAGAGAAATTACAAAGGAATTTAAGGGCGATTTAAGCTAGTTTAAGGTCCTTTATTTGGAAAATTCCAAATAAATATTTTAAGGAGAATAAGATCCCAAGAAAATTCCTATGATATCCCAAGGAATTATAAGAAATTATAAATTAAAAGAAGACCCTCAAGTATACAAGATTTTTTCCCAATTCCTTTGAAAAGAGGAAAAATCACTAAAGAGAAGGAAAATAGTTTTTCTTTTTATTTAATTATTGGGAAATTAAATTTGAGACAAAGAGGGCAATTTGGGAAGATAAAAATGAGGAGAATAATTTATGAATCTGACAAAAAATAATTACAGAGGCCAAAGCACTGTAATTATAGAAAAGAAGTTAAACCCAGAGTAAAAGTGTGCCGATAAAGTGTTAATAAGAGTCTTACACTTTGCTTGGCCCATAAGTTGCCACTTGTCAAGCCTTCAATAGATGGTAATTAAAGCTTTCCAAGTGTCAAGCTACCAATGGAGAGGATCTTGACTTTGGAATTTAATTACATTATGATTTAAGTTAATTAAGAGAGAGGATTAAGACTAAGTAAGCTTTTGACACATGGCATAGCATTAATGTTGGTTGATGAGATATTTTTGGTGCCTTAATGAGCTTCTCCTCCCCTATTTTCTGAATATGTTTTGGCCAAGAGAGAGCTTGAGAGGAAAAGGAAGAACTTCAAAGGAAAACCAAGGAGAAAGGCATCAACTTTAAGCATACAAGTGAGAATCAAGGTTAGTTTATGATTCCAAATGGTTCCTTGCTTTGATTGCTTGAGTTGTATGGTTGAAAATCACAGTTTCCCTTCTCTTTTGATGTTGGCCGAAACATATATATTGTAGGAGGAATTTTTATGGTTCAATCTTGCTAGAACACTTCAAAGCATGATAGATCCTAGTGGTTACAAGTAGTTGTAGGTTGTTTTTGAAGTGTTTTCTTTGATATCTCTCTTAAATTTCATTTCAGCCAAAGCAAGATTTGAACCCTAGGATTTGTTTTTCAAATTTTTGAGGCTTCCATTGTGGTCAAAATGGAAAATAGTGTAGGGTAAACCTAAAGAACAAGTGTTGGAAGCCATAGCATCAAAGTTGTAATTTTTGGAACCCTAATGATTCGGCCAAGCTGAAACTGAAAGAAGGGATTTTATTTTGTTAAATATAAGTAGATATTTGGAATCTACATGAAAAATCATGTAGGAATGAGTCAAGAGGGAATTTTTAGAGTTTATGGAAACTAACTCTAAAAATTCAAGAACAAAGATGGAAGCTTTAAGGGGTTTAGAAGTTACTTGAGTTATATTTTGATCTTATGTGGAATGGTTGATGATTCTTGCTGCCCTTTTTATGGATTGCCATACTAGGGTTTGGCATTTGTGGAAGCAAGAAAGAAGAACAAGAAAATCAAAGAGCATTGGATTAAGGTAGTAAGATTTAATTAACCTTAATGTTGAGTGTTGCATTGATTGCTATGCAATTTCATGTGCTATTATGTGGTTGAACTAAATGATGATGATGATGATGATGATGATTGTGTAGCTATACTCTGTGCTTTATGTGCCTTGGCTATTGCATGTTAGAGTGCTACATGTATGAGGTAAAGTAGTTCCTTATTAATAGCAAAAGGTTGAAATGCTTGTAATTGATGCATGTTAATGTTTTGGTTGATTGATCTTGCTACTGGGATTTCTTAAAATCTCATCCCCCAAATACAATCTAACATTTTAGGACCTAAAACTCCCAAGAGCAAGCTGCATATTGGAGGCTAAATTATGGTGTCACACCATATAAATTCGTGGACTTTTGGTTGTGTATAAATATCAATGGTTGGTGCTGTAATCTCTAAGCAGGATGTCAGTTTAGAGCCATGTTTTATTAAGTTACTGAATGAATCTTTGCACGAAATTTAGTATGGTTAGAGCTGACATCGTGAGCTTCAAATTGATAGTAGCACGCGAAAAATAGCCAACTACACGATTTCTAATGATTTTTCAAAGTTAAGGTTCAGAATCTGGAAAAAGGACTTTGCCATATGGACAGAGGTGAATTTCACAAAAACCTGACACTTTTTCAAATAGAATTGGTTTATAAGATTATTTTTTCTTGAAAAATTATTCAAAGATCTTTCTATAGGATTTTGAGCCACTCCATTTTGATTTGTCTAGATTAACTTATGAATTTTTGAAATTGGGCTAGAAAACTAGATTTTTACCTGATAAACAGTAAAAATCCACTTCCTTCTCCTTGCTTCTCATGCCATTATTGCCCATTGATGATTGACCTAAATGGTTAGTTAGGGAGGGGTGAGATTCGGGAGAATCTTAGTAGCAAGCAATATCATATTACTCATGCTAGATGGATGCTAATGTACTACACACAACTTGTTTATTCTCTTGTTACTTAGTGACATATTAGCATGCTCAAAGCTAACTTCTTGATGCATGGCTATGCAGACATAATCTACTCATTATGAATAGCAATTATAGTAGCTAAATATGTCACAATAACATTCAATAACATATACACAGCAACACACAAACATACAACATCAAGCAATGACAATAGGTAAGTTCACTACCTTGCACCTCAAGCTTTCCTCTTACTTTTCCTTTGACTCCCTTGACTTTCCAACCATGCGGGCATTCGGTTACCATCACCAAACATCCCCTTGGATGTTTCAAAGGTCCTAAACATAGTCACAATGATCATACAATCCATTAGAACCACTAGATTACATAATATTCAAGACTAGCTCTCTTAAACCTTAACCCTTTCTCTTGGTTTTAGGGTTTTTTTTCTAGCTTTTCTAACATAAACCTAATCATTTACCATCCTTAAGATCCATTTCTTATCAATTAGGACCACTTTATATGGCCTTAGATTCAAGAAGATCAAATTCGAAAACTTTGCTTCGCAGGTACTATTCACACAGAAATTCCAGAATTTTTACTCAATTTTGAAAATTCATAATTAATTCTAGAAAAATCAAAACTGAGTGGTTCCAAGTCTAACTGAAATCTCATTAACTTCTATTTAAAGTAAAAATAGTTTTAGGAACCAATTCTATGCTGAAATTGTACAGAATTTGACACTCTGTCAAAGGTTAAACACTGTTTCCAGATTTCAAACCCTAATTTTGAAAAATCACCATAAATCGTACACATATCCAAATGAAGTGTTCTATCCATGGATTTAAATTTTACAGAGTGTACTTTAATCATGCCAAATTTTAGAATCAGATACAAAGAGTAACTTATTCGAAATAGGCATCAAATCAGATGCTACAACCATCACATACCTTGATCTTGAAGCTTAAATCTTGTTCCTTCTTCTTGGCCTTCACCCCACGTTTTTCTCTCTAAATTTTGACAGAGTTTTCCTTCTACAAGTGGCTACCAAAATGCTCTTCCAAGGTGGGGTATTTATAGCCAAAACTTTGGCTTGAATGGACTAAAATGCCCTTAGTGGCTAATAGAAAGAATAAGGGCAATCTTGGAACTTTAAGTTGAATTTTACATCATCATTGCATCATCTTCTTGCATCATCCTTACCTCATTCTTCTAGAAGATGCCAAGTGTCACAAAAGTGGTGGAGGGAAAGGGAGACTAGATCCTAGCTGTTGGATCAAAAGTTAATCCTTAAGTATCCTCCGAATTTACTTGGCCCACGTTTCTCCAACTTTCTTTATAGCCTTTCAAAGCTCAAAAAATTCTTCTGTCTACTCCATAAATTCCCTTTAATTCTAGAGAGTGTCTATGAATTTTTGTAAGCCATAACACTTCCTTTAAGCCTTACGTAAAAATTCATTTACTAAAATACCTTTTTATCAGTATAACCGGCTTTTTAATTTATTAAAGCCATTCCACTGGCCTTTTGGTTGTGGGACTAATTTTATAAATTAGTACAACTTTTCAACCATTTAACCTCATTTTTGCGTACATTTTTGAGGTCTCTTGCTATCTCAAATAATTACCTCAAACAGTATACTTTTTACCGGCTATAACCTCATAAATTCCATTCAAGCTGCCTCAGGGGTATTTTTGTCTTTTCTCTTCACAGAAGAGCCTTAGAATATTATTTCCCGTGTTGATCATAACTTTCTGAATTTACGATTTAGTCCCTGCTTAGACTTAGCTTCATATAATCCTCTCTTTGAGGTTTCTAACTTAACCTTTAGCCTATATCTAGCCTCTTTTCTCTCTCTGGGCCTTCGAGACTTTGCTGGAGCCTCTAACTTGATTATACTTAAGCCCCTTGAAAACTTTTACTTTGCAGTTTAGTCCCTAAAACTGCTTTAACTTCCTTTCTCATCTTTGGGACTTCTACTCAAAGGGGATCTAGTAGCCTATCCAATTCAGGCTATTTCTAGTACTTCTAGGCCTAAAAGTTTGGATGTTACATCGTCCCTTTCCTTTAATTCTACTATTCACATGAACTTACTTGTGCTTAAATTACCTTGCTGTGACTTTTAAAAACTATGAAAGGGATGCCCTCAGTAGAAGTATTTTTAAATTCTGTTGTTTTGTTTGTTTTCAATAATCTCCCTAGCCTTGAGTTTGATATGGTTGTATTTGTGCTTCTATTTTGTCACCACCACGTACCTCTTTGCACTCTTGAGTTTACCCACCTTTGCGCTTAGCTCTTTTCGTCTCTCTAGAAGGGTGACATGTTGTGCTTCAGTCTTGAACTGAACTTCACAACTTCCACCTTTGTTGTTTTGTCTTTTGGGGTTGTGCTTTAGTGTGACTGTGTGCCGTAATGTAGACATTGCTTTGAGTGTGTGTGGGAGGGAGTGCTTAAAAGTTGGTTTTGTGTTTTGGTTGTTGGGTTTGGTGGTCCAGGAGTTTTGTTTTGAATTATCAAGAATTTGATGATGGATTGCTGTGTTGGGTTGTTATGGTAGGCATTTTGGTAAATGATTTTGGTTTAGGGACTTAAATTTGAAGTTTTTCAGGGTCTAGAGTGTTAGAGCCTCTCTGTGCACTCAGGTCAAGACTCAAATGTTTTTAGGTCACGACCTGGGGGTTAGTCTGAGTGTGGGAGCTCTCTGTGTGTTTAAGCCGTGACTTCAATATATATGGTCGCGACTTGGAAAGAAACTGGGTAAAGGCTCTCTATGAGTTTAGGTTGCAACCTGCTGTTTTCAGGTCGCGACATGGAGTCTTCTGAAACCCTAAATCCCCCTCTGGCTTGTGAGTCGTGACCTCGTATACCTCATGTCGCAACCTGACATGAAAAGTCAGGATTTTTCTGTAAGTTCACCTCTTTACCCTATATCCACTATAAGGACTCAAAACCCTAGCCTCCCTTTATAAAATCCCACTTAACCCTCCTTTCAGTTTTTCATTCCTTCTCATGTTCATTCTCCTTCCATTTGCGACCCTCCAGCCTTCTCTCTGAAGTCGCGACCCTCCAATCACAGATTCTTCAACAGCTGCTTCTTTTCAAATTCCCTCCCAAGTTGTAACTGTTCAACTCCTATTTAACGGTTGCTTCCTCTACAACCATTCAATTGCCTCAGTTCTTTGGTCTCTGTTGATTTCTAAGCACCTTCACTATGAGATTCTTCTCCTACAATGCGAAATCAAGCCTCCTCTCCACCCTTGAGTTCAGTTCTTCCATCCTTCCACTCCCTCAAGGTCTGTTTAATATTCCCTCTTCGTTTTCAGTTTTTCTGTTCTTTCTAGTTTAGTTTTCTGCATTTTGTTTTAGGGGTAGTTAGTTCTGTTTTGTTAGGGCTTTGATTTTGGTTGAGTGGAGTACTACTGGACGTTGAAAATATTGTTTAACTGATTTTCAGACTGCTTGAGATTGCATTTTCTGAAAAACGATTTGGTTTTTGAGCAAATTGGTTCGTGCTATGTTTTCTGAAATTTCTGGGATTAGGTCGCGACCTCACTGTTTTCAAGTCACGACTTTAATGGTTTTCTGAAATTTTAAATGTCCCTCTATCTGCTCCAATGGCAACCTTACTGTGTTCAGGTCGCAACCTCAATGTTTTTTGAAATTTAAAATGTCTCTGTCTGCTCTAGTCGCAACCTCACTGTTTTCAGGTCACGACCTAGATGTTTTCTGAAATTTAAAATGTCCCTCTGTCTGCTCAAGTCGTGACCTCACTGTATTTAGGTCACGACCTAAGTTCCTAGAGGAGGTTTTTAAACCACTGATTCACTCCTCCTGTTTCCATACTGTATTTTCTCAATGGATTTTAACTTTACATATTGAGGATTTGAAAGAAATAGGTTCTGGCAATGGAAAATTATGAATACTTGGGTTTTCTCATGATTTCCCTAATGGTTTTAAAATGCAAATGTCCTAGTTCAAAATCTTTAACTATTTTGCCTAGGTGAGTTTGGCAATGGGTAAATGTAGGCCAAGTGTGGGGGAGTGCTTGGTTTTTGGGCTTAGTATAGTTTTTAGTTACTTTTCCTAGGTTTGTTTGTTTTGTGTGTTTACTTTGGTTGCTTGTTGGTTGTTTACTTTGTGCCCAGATGCCTCGCACCAAAAACCCTGAATCTTCAAGCTCGAAGAAGAAACTTCGCCCTCGTGAAGAGACCAGACTTTCAAGGAAGGAAGCGGTGGAGTTATTTGCCAACAGAGGGGTGGTTCAAGAGCGATATTTTCTACAAACACAGTAGTACCATCTATGAGCTTGCCAAATAAAGGGGCCTTGGGGAACTTATGAAGAAGAGGAACAAGGCCAATTTGACATTAGTGAGAGAATTCTACACTTGCTCTGCTATGGACGGACACAGGGGATCACCTTTAGAGGCAATGAATGTTTCATAACTCGGAGGTTGTTGAGAAGTTCTACAATTTGCCCGATGTCCCTGTCTGTGAATACCAATAATGGAAGATCAGACTTACTGAAGTTCCCTAGGCACAGGTCTTCCAAACCATTGGGACAGGGACGTTGGGTGGACCATAAAGGAGAGTGGGTGGAAAGTTTTTGAGCGCAAGCACATGAATGATGAAGCCAGGATTTGGCTGAACTTCATGGTTTATAATGTGATACCATCGGCCCACATTTCTTATGTTTTTGAAAAGGGTGCACTTCTGCTATATCTCCTGATGACCATGCAGCCGGTTGACATTCCATTATTACTCTGGACCAGATTGATCACTGTATCAACAACGTCCGAACTCTTTTGGTGTTTCCGCACTTGAT
>NW_021632958.1:0-47310 GCF_004799145.2 Neltuma alba
CTTTCCTTTCGCTCCGCCTTCTCATCAGTGGGGTAACTCGCTCCTCGACTCGCAGCATCGGCGTCGTCGTTGTAGGAGACAACGATCGTAGACTTTCAGTAAATCAGTAATCCTGCCTTTCTTCTGTTTCTTTATCCCTTTAATTTAGTATTTTTTGCTTAGGTAGACATCATATTTCTCCGATTCGTTATAACATACATTTCTAGTACCTATTAGCACTCGAGGTGATCCTCTTCAAGTGATGGCAGGCATATGGGAAATATTTTCGATCTTTGAAAGAATTTGGAAGTACTGGGAAACTAATCTTAGTTCTTTGGATAATGGATGGTCAAATGTTACTTTGTTTTAACGAAAGTATAACATATTCAAAACGATTTTGGTTTATGTTGCATTGGGAATTGTACTGGTCAGAGCCTCGAAAGATGGGGCCGGAAAGTTTCATGTTTCACATCGTAGTAATTCATCACTTGACTCGAGGAATTTGCTGAATTTACGAGCTAAAATCAGGTGCCAATTTTTCATTTTGGGTCTTGGTTTTCGGAAAGAGAGTATTTATGATCTCCATAATTTTCATAATAAACCACTAGTTTCTGTTGACTTATTTACAAGTACCTGCTCAATTTATATGTTTGATTTCGTTTAATTGTTTAAATTTTGGTACCTATGCTGATTTAATTGGAATAGGTACATTCATTGGAGAGCTCTGCAAGGTGCAGCAGACCCCACTATGAATACACATGATTGGAGGGCTCAATTACTGCCTCATATTCGCCAAATAAAAGTCAATGAAATGTAGGTTTAAATTCTCTTTTTAATTAACAAGATGACCTGTTTGCTAAAAAAAAAAAAAAAACTATTAACAAGATGATCTGGATAATATCTTCTTTGAGCCATCTGTTCTGTAAATTATCCACGCTGTCATAAAATTACTTTGTTTGTCATGGAGGATTAAATTTATTTCATCATTAAACACATATCATTATATCCATGGTAGAGGAGCTATAGCAGGCATTTGTATATAATTGACTGTGTGAACATGTATCACTGAACAGATTCTTCTATTATCTGGTTCAGGAATCCTATTACTTGTGTATTCATTTCTCTTGACATGCTAGTGTTCTCCATTTATAGACAATGCTGCACATTTACATTTCAAATTTCGAATGTTATATGTGAGCGCCATTCAAGAGTTATAGATAATCTGCTTTCTTGGAAAATCTTTTCAAAAAAACAAAGAAAGAAAGAAAGAAAAGAAAAAAGAAATGAAAGGGCTGGACTTTTACATAATGATCATGCATTCTCAGTTGACCGTTGTATTGTCCTCAACATCTTGATGCCATGTCCTTGTAAAACAATTCTTCGTTTTGTAGAACGAGCAAATTAAAGATGTGTCAGTCTGATGGTGATGATGATGAATCACTTGATGTTCAGAAATTTTCTCAGAGTGTTGAGCAGAAGATTTATGCTGGTGCAGCAAGCCAGGTACTCCGATATAGTCTAATCTCTGTTACTTTAATAACTTATGGTAATCTATGCAGGTGGATGAATCATGGATGGTTTTGGGGGGCCATTTCTTCATGTGCCATCTTTGGAAAGTTCATGTCATTGCATGTAACTTTTGGCCCCGCTCCATAACTCCTGATTTGAAACATAGTTTTAGCAGGTTCAATCTTTAGTAGTGGGCCTACATTTCTTACCGTACTGTGGTGCTAATTTTCTTATATTTCCTAATTTCAGGAGGATTATTTACAGAAAATATCTTCCATGATGCGGTTAATTGATCGTAGTAAGTCTCAGAACATCATGGTCAATATTATGCCATCAGATTCAATTACTAACCCAATTTAGCTTTTGCTAGTTTTTAACCGTTTAAAACCTCTCAACCCAATATATTGGATGAATGTTTGGGGTTTGCTCAGAGAATATGCTTAGTGTAGTTATTCTGCTTTTTTTTTTTTTTCCACTGACAAACTCTGCAATTTGCAGCTATTTTTTATTTGGTATCATATATACTTAATGATTTGGTATTCAAATTTTGCACATCCGCATTGCAAGTTTGAGTCCGTTTGGATAGCACTTTTCAGATCTCAAATATGCTTTTGGGGGAATTAGGAGCCAACATTTGTGTGAAGCAATAAGTTGGAGCTTTTGGCAAATTCCATTTGAAATGGAAAAACAGACACTGTTTGTCTTTGATAAAAGTGCTTTTCTGTAATAATAATTTATTACTGTTTTGATTTGATATATAGTTTAATTGGATCCATAGCAGATTTATAATATCTGTTAATGTTATTTTTATTGTCTTGTGTGCATGTAATATGCTGCTTATGTTATTCCATCCGTAGGCAGATTTTATTTAAACACTCGTTTATTGATACCCCTGTCTAATATCTGTGAGTATGAATAACTGAACACATGCTCAAGTTGGGTGATCCTTTACAGCTGCATGGAGGGCTCAACTGTATCCTGACAGTCGCCAAAGAATTGTCAACAAAATGTAATTTTTTGTTTTTGTTGTTTTACTTTTTTATAATATTTCATGACGAGGGGAAATCGTATACCATACTTCGTTATAGTTCCCCTGTTTCTCATGTGGAATTAAAATGATAACCAAGTTAAGATTAATGCTCAAAATGCTTTTTTATAGTTAAGGAACTATAATTAGACCAAATCATTATCTTTTAAGAATTAAATGTTCTTCACTTAACAATCTTGCCGTTTGGCTATTCTTCAATAATCTAGTCAAGGTCTATCAATGAGTTTATAAGGATAACATTATGCATTCAGTGGCGAGGTGACTGGGTTTATGTTTAACTGACGAATATGACTTTGGAGTTTGTCAGTAGCTAGAGTCCACTGCCGTGCTCACTAGAGTCGCTTCTGTCTGTCATGACGCTCATCGGATTCACGCCGTATGCCGTCATGCTAGCCATGGTCACTGTTGCTGCCATGGTGGGTGTTGAATAGGAGGAGGGATGGGGATGGGGCAAAATGATTAGAGACCCAGTTCCATGAGAAGTGGAAACTGGGTTCTCCGCACCCCCCGGGGGGGTCCTGATGTTTTTTATGGAACTGAGAGTTCCATGGAAGTGAGACTCAAAATTTGGGTTCCACTTCCACTTCCGCTTCCCACCCCCTCATTTCAATGCTACTAAACATAGCATTAAGATGCAAAAGAGAATCTCTTCCAATGAGGAAATTCATTTTATCGTAGTCCATGTGTAACTCAGAACTGAGCTTGATGAGTCCATGCTAGTGCTGTTGTCGTGTTTTGGTATGAAAATGCACATGAAAGGTTATATTTCTGGAAGGGAAAGATAGCATGCATTTGACACTATCATCATTCATATTGCTAATCAAAATCTTAATGCTGTGCATTTCTTTTGAAAATTTCCAGGGCTTTAATAGTGCATTATGATCACACTTGTTATTTGAGGATTGTCTAATGCTATATCTTTTGGATAACTTGTAGAAATTAAACTATTGTTATTCATCTTATAGAACGGACACATTAAAAAGACATCTTCCGTGGGCTGGAGAAGAGGGATTAGCTGAACTTCGTAGAATTGCTGTCAGATTTGAGGAGAGGATTTATAATACAGCAACAAGCCAGGTAGAGTCATCACAGTTTTAATGTTGACAGCCCTCATCGTCATCTGAGCAGAAGAATTGATAGAAATTTGAGCGTTATTGAACTTTGTCTTGTACAATATCATGGATTGCCATGATTTCTTATATCTTTTGTATTTCTTGATTTCAGCCTGATTATCTTCGGAAAATATCCTTGAAGATGCTGACAATGGAAAATAGAGGCCAGAACACCGTTGCAAACTTTATGTCTCCAGACTTTGTTGGCAATGGGAATGGATCTTCGGATGCAGGTATTTTCATTCAAAAGCTTCATGGTTTCTGTTTGCTGCAAATAGCCCATACAAAGGAGATCATCAAGATTTTCCATTGGTGGATTAGGTTCTGTTAGCGGGGGCTCAAGTGCTAGAAAGGCAGGTCGCGTTACCAGAGGTGGAGAGAGAAATGCTGCAGTAAGACAGTGTGAGAGAAAACGGAAGCAACCGCAGTACCTAGCTGACTTTGTCACTTATTGATAGCTCCTCTGTTATATACTCATTTCCTCATGCCACTGCAAATAATGTGGACCAAATGTTTGTTATGTCTATATGCCATTATTTCGGTTGTAGTGTTTTATGTGTACTGTAGTCTGTTGTTTGGCACATATTGCCTTGTAAGGCCTTTGTTATAATGTGGAGGAATGCTTGAATAAGACTTAAGGCCCCGTTTGGATTCACATTTGAAATCATTTATAAGCATATAAGCATGTTTAACGTAAATTGAAATAAAACTCTTATCATATACTTATCTCGTATTTCGTAAATTATGATTAACAAGTTGTTTATAAATCATTCCAAATAGGCTCTTAGAGTGACTTCTTTGGACCAAAAGAAAGAAATTATGTTGTGCTGATGTTTTCCTTCTCAACTGCAAACTTTTAACAGCCTCTATCAAAATTTGGCCGAAAGAGGGGTGAAAAAAGACTCTATAAAGGAGAAACGATGATACGATGGAGTTATATTTATTTCATTATCACTTAGATAAATTTATAATCGTAAATCTTCTCTGCTTCCGCCAGGTATAACCGAAGAATTTGCCTAGACTCCTCACTAAATACAGCCCTCCCTCCCAATTGGACGTCACTAGTCAATGAATTCCTTACCTCCAAAATATCTTCTAAACATCGATCAAATGCTTAAAAACAAAATTTATGATCAGAATGCAATAATTTGGCCAACATGGGTGTTTTATATTAGGAAGCTCTTTCCGCTTCTCGATTGCTTGTTGTATCCCTTATATGAAGGGGAAAACATAGAAACTGGTTCAAACATACAAGAAAGGTGTCCAAATATCCGTCAAAACGGAGCTAATATGCGTTGTACTTTTTTTTTGGTCTATGGATTTATCTTATTCAGTTTTCTTAGAAAATGTTTTTAATAACTAATGAGAGTTAGTTTAGTTGATAAGGAAGCAGTTGACTCATAATTTTAAAGGTTATGAATTTGAACCTCACTATCAATGTGAAAACTTTATTGGTGGGCGATTTGTAAGTACTTTTATAAAAGCTTCTCAAGTCTGGAGGCATATTTCGGTTCTGGTGAGTTCGTGGGACCTAACTTAATTTTTTTGTATAAAAAAATGGGGTTTTTAGTAAGACAGCATTTGATAGCTATTAATAATTGATGTATTCTTTTTAGAAAAAATCACAAAAAAAAAACCTTAAAAATTAAAAAATTGCACACCAGCCGTTTATAAAAATTATTGTTAAAACCAATACTAATGTGTGTTGTAGTTCTTATTTATAATTTTTTTATTTCGATAGTTTTTTTTTTGGTTGCAATTTTCCCTTCTTTTTACTCTTTTTTTCAGTTAGATTTTTGGCCGACAATATTTTTCATAATTGAATTTTATTAATGGAGCACATTCATGGATTTTAATTTCCATCATCTATCATTTAAATATAAATATGACTTATGTATTACACTATACCTATTTGCGTATCATTTGTGCGTACTGTGAAGCGAAATATACAAGATAGTCATTTCATTCTTTTATTTTTGTTATTTCTCTGTACTTTGATTTTTGATTGATTCATTTCATAAGATACAATTTTTTTTTTTTTGGTTACAGATACAATTATGTTTTAATACTTCGTCGGAAAAAATTATGTTTTAATAAATTTTTATTTAATTATTAGGATATCAAATTGTCCGTTCATCCATGAAAAACGATAACTTCTCGTCCCACTTTAAAACGTTCCCTCTTTTATTCCTTTTGATTTCCCCCCATCTTCTGTTCCGTTTGAATGTCCCCTTAATAGCTATCAATGATTGATCTACTTTCTTTCTTTTGCTAAATTTTTGTCCCACAATATTTTTTTTAGTTGAATTTTATTGATGGATCACATTCTAATATAGTGTATTGTGGATGCCAAACTCCCTCTTTATCTTCATATTTTTCCAAGTAACCCCCACTTCTACTCCTCCAGGATATGATTATCTTGTAACTCACTATCTACTTATATTCATGGATCACTGAAATATAAATGTAACTTATGTATAACAGTATTCCTATTTGCATATCATTTGTATTGTGAAGTGAAATATACAAGATAGTCATTTCCTTCTTATTTTTGATTGGTTCGTTTCAATATTTCATAAGATATTATTATGTTTTACCACTTGGGCAAAAAAATTATATTTTAAACCTTAATATAAGAGTCAATTTGATATTCAATTTGATTCTAGGTATAAGACTCTAATTCATTTTTTTCTCTCATATTTATTTATTTTTTCCCAAAGTAGTTGTTATAATATGTGCATATATTAAATGTTTCATCAAATGTTATTTCTAACTAATCAAATGATTAGCAAAGATATTTTTACAGAAGACAACATCTATTTATTGGATTGGATTGGTGATTTTAGGATATGAAGACAAAATGTATAATGATTCGTGAAGGTTGGTTTGGTTCTGTGACAATGGGCGAAGGCAAAACAATAATTTCCATGATTGCCTTTGCATTCACTTATCTACATAGATCATCCCCTTTTATATTTGTCTATGAAGTCCGATTTGGTTCAAATAATCTAGTTATGGGATCTACAGATTTGATAGGTACCAATAATTGGAGATTACACTAGGAGGAGCACCAGCTATGGATGAAACTGATTGGAGAGATGAATTGGAGCCTCACTCCCGCAAAAAATCTGTCAAAAGAATGTAGGCCTAAATCTTTTTTTGTATCACTTCAACAATCTGAAAAGCTTTTGTGTCGGTGCTGCAGTTGCTGTAAAATGGAAATGGTGCCATCAAACTGCTCATGTTCATATAAAATTAATCTAATAATAAAATGTTGATTATTAGTGAAGGAGCTGTGGTGGACTCGTGGTGCCATTGTGCTTGGTTGGCCAACTTGTAACACTATTTCTTAATTCTCTGTTTGAATATGATCATTTAGAATTCAGAATTACAATTAGATTCAGATCTTTCCAACTTCTTTTGATATGCTGGTGTTTCATATGTGAAGTTTTAATTCATAGTCTAATTTTTTTTTCCTTTGATATATTAATATTTTAACAAGTGCACAAGTTCTTATTCTTCATTTTGAGCTCTGTTGCTAATATGTTATTTGGTTCATCTCATCATATTCAGTGACCCATTACCTGTATTTCTAGAGAGCTGAGCTTAATGAGTCATTCAACTATTAAAGTCTTGTTTTTCTTTCCTTTTTATGTTTTTTTGGGTTGTCTTATGAAAATCTTGGCGATGGTTAATACTTTTCAGGAAAGGAAAATTGGTCATTGGCAGTATCTTTTGGTGTGATTTAAATCACTATACTTTTATGTATCTTTCAAAATAGAAATTGAAAGAAAAGAGAAAATTGAAATTACATATGGATGATGTATTTTCATTGAGGCATAGTTATTAATAGCACTATGGTAGTTCATTGCAACGGAACTTGGCGCTTCAACACTGTCTTGTATGGAGACTTTCATACAGCTCTGATGTTGCATTGCTGTAGGATCTACTTTGACGAGCTGTAAGTCTATACCTCATGCTGCATATGAATAAGTTAGCAAGAGTCCTAATTTATGTGATTTTGCAGAGGCTATAACAGGAGATTCACTTGAATCATCCTTGGACAACCTAATTTTGAGTAGTTTAGTACTCACTGAACATATCTTGGGCATGAAATCTCTTCTTGTACCCTTGATTTGCTCTTTGAACATTCGAAGAAAAGAAGATTGAAGGATTTGTTGCTGATTATTGCTATGATGATTTTATTTGATGAAGAAGGGGAATTGGTTTGCAAATATAAGGATAAACCTTGTGCTAAAAAATTTTGTTGGACATTGATGTACTGTTGTTCAAGCACTTAATGATTATTATGTTGTTAAGAGGTTCTGTTTTGTTATTTTTTAGTGTTATATATATGCTAGTCATTGTCAATTATTTTTTGACTCTTTGAAAATTGTGAGCTATTTGGGTACAATGGTATGCACTATGTGCTATCGCATTTTGGAGTGTTTTATTGTTTACTAACTTCATTTGCAGTTCTATATAAAGTCCTCACTCCTCACCATCTTAATAAATTGTAAAAGAACTGTTCTTTTTCTTTTGAAATTGTAGAATGAATGCAGTAAAGCAATATCACCATTTGGATGATGATGAACTGCATGAACTTGAAAAGTTTTCACAAAGTCGTGAGCACAAGATTTTTGCTATTGCAACAAGCCTGGTTTGTTCAAATTTCAAATCTTGAAATTATCATCATCATTTATGTCACCTATGTAGGCAAATTAAGATTTAGAATGCTGATAATGTAATGATGCATCCCTTTTTAAAGATTTTGTTATTAGTTTTTGGTTTTTGCTCTATGGATTGAGGTGGATTATCGTCAGCAAATAACAACGGTGGCAGTTTCAATGGAGAGTAAGTCTCCAAATTTGACGGTCATGCGTATGGTATCAAATTCGCTATTAGCCAATTTCAGATTTTGGTTATTGGTTTTTTCTTTATTTGTAAGGTGTCTGAAGGACTTTTTAGTAAGCAACATATCCAAATATTTGGTTATTGGTGGAGCAAGATGACTTCATGCAACCCATGTAGCGTACCACACCTGGTGTAAGGCTTGTTGTTGCCGTAAGGCATCTGATTCCTTTTTTTTTTTTTTTTTTTTTTTGGTGTAAGTGCAAATAGTCTGTCAATAATGCAAACCCTGCTCTTCTCATGCATTGCATTTGTTCATGATAAAAGATGAGTTCTTGCTGTTGATTTGGCTTTCATATACGAAACCCTTTTTTTTTCCCCAATTAATCGTAGGGAATATCAGTTATGTGCATCATATCATTCATTCAACTAGCTTGTTAAGTGTGTAACTATGCTTGTGCAGTGTGTTGTTGAGTTGGTGATTCCTATTCCCGTCATAAAACAGAGCTTTGCTTTTTGACTTTTTTGGTGAAGAACAGAGCTTTGCTTTTTAGCCTGTAACTTCAATGCATAAATATATTTATTTAACCTATAATGAGAAGATTTGATATTGCCGTATGTCATAGGCGTAATTCATAAATTTAGTTTTAGCAAATAATGGAATAATATTTTCTTTATCAGTTTCTTACATTTGCCTTATTGGATCTTTTCTGTTTTAATCAAGCAAATGATGAATGCTGTTTTACTTTATTTATTTGAGCGATACGTACTCATATAATTTTAATATATTATCTGTCATGGGGAAAATGCAAGAAGAATTATTCCAAAAGGTAAAGGTCGTTTTTATCACTCCTATTTCCTCATTAAGATTGGCAGAACAACAAAAAGTTGTCAAATAAACCCAGAAGTTAGTATTCAAGAGCCCCTTAGTTGCTTTGCTGTTGAGGAACATGTTCAATTATCTCGCCAGGTCCAATTATTTGCAATATTGACAAAACCTGCTGTGAAGGAGATCTAATTGCAGGGCTCAAATGTCATGATTTTATGTTATTGTTTGTTTCAACTTACAGATACAAATGTTGAAGGAAAAGTACTTGCCAGATTTGAATCAAATGTACCGAAGAATTGCACATGGACTTCAGCAAGTGTGTTAGGTACTCATTTTTTAATGTTAATACCACCATGGCTAAAGCTGTCTTTTTTGAGTTCTTCCTTGTTATTATGGTGGGAATCATGACTTGCGAGACTGGAGTAATACGTATGCTGTTCAGCCATTTTAACTGGTTCAAGCTCTATGAAACCACTTGATGGAAGATTTGGAAAGATTTACCATAGAATAAAAAAACTGCTTTGATGTGCTATGATTTTCTTTCATGTTATTTTTGGTGAGTGATTGAGTGTTATTTTAATGTTATTTACTGTTTCTTGAGTTTCCATTGAGCATGCTTTAAACTAAATTAATTCATATAATTGTATTTAGCCTTGTTTCGGTATGTCTGTCTATCAGCTTGGCTTGCTTCCCAAGTTTAAGATAATTTATATGCCAATGAGTTTCCTTATAACTTGTTAATATGACCATATTTGTCATTGTGTCTATATCACTCGATCAGCTTGACTCCCATCTGCAACAAGCAGAGTCAGATAAGCATGAAAAGCTGAAGATGTCTAAGCAATGCTTGAGGATTTTATACCATTCCTACGGACTTCCAGGAGCGAGATTTCTCTGGCCCTCAATGAAAAATTACTTTTCTATGAGAAGCAAATTATAAATTTTATAGATACACATAGACCGTCGGTATTGTCACTCCAGCCAGAACAGTTTCCCCGCCCCAGCCACCATCCCACCCTACTCAAGCGCAGTCTTATGAAAACCAAATAAAGTCTGAAGGGCAATCCCAAGAAGCATACCAGAGGGTAAATAAGCCATTTTTATCACTTCTATCTCCTCAACAAAGTTGGCAGGAGCAAAAGAAAATATTCAAATAATCTCAAAAATTAAGTACTGAAGAGCCCCTTGATTGTTATTCTTGTGAGCAATTCACATAGTAATAGGAAAATGAACATCTTTCATGGAGTATTTATATTCTCCTATCTGAATTTGTCATGTTCAATTTATGTGCATTGATATTAAGCCGAGTGAGACAGATCTGATTGTATTGGAATTCTCAAGGTTTCAAATGGTTTTGACTTCTCATTGTGTACTTTAACTGACAGATCCAAATGCTGAAGGAGATGTACCTGCCAGAGTTGGATGAAATTCACCAGAGAATGGCTGATAAAGTTGGGCAGGTATGTTAAGCACTTGGTTTTAGGACTGAGCAATTTTAACACGATCCATAGATAAAGAAGTCTATTTTGAGTAGAAGTGGTAAAAGCTGCTAGAATCCACAGGCTGGCCCATTTTAGCTCCTTTTTTGACCCGGCTTGGACTCGTAAAGATAAGGCTCTTAAAAAACAAGCCTGACGAGACATGGGTGAGCGAATCCCCTCTTAAAAAACTGAAAACTGAAAATCTTATGGAAGAAGGGCCAAGTGGGGTTAACGTTGGCCAATTCCCTCTAATGTGCATTGGGCAACATCTATACATAAGGTTGTTCGAGAAAATGTCAAGTATGGCTGCAAAGCTCGGAATCAAACCAAATCCCTTTATTGCGAATGAGTTTACTTATAATTTATTAATATAATCATATCTAACCTTGAACCTGTGCCTCTACCAGCTCGACTCCGATCCGCAGCAGGCCGGGTCAGTTTCCTGTAGAATGGTGAACATGTTCAAAGCAATGATGGAGCGTAATATAGCAGTCTTGCAGACTTCCAGGAGCAACATTTCTCCTACCTTGGGGGAAGAATTACCTTTTCAGGAGAAGCAGATCATGCATTTTATTGATATGGGAAGGCTTGTTCTAGCCAGCCACAGAGCTTCTGTAATGGCAGAAAGATCGGGATCATCATCTAGCAGCAAAGCAGCACGGTAGTGTAATGCTATTTGAATTGATGATAACATGTTAAAATTAAGGAACAGCAAGTGGAATCTCCAATGAACTGGCATGTTTAATGTCGTCCTATCTTGATCTGATAAGATTTATGATAAATTTGTGTTTGTGGATTCAGTTTTTTCCAAGGGAAATCATTTTTAGGTTCCATTTCTGGAATCATCCTAATTTCATTTTAAATTCGGTTGTGTTGGATTATGAGATCACAGAATGACAAGTTGGCTTTTTCTTAAAATGCATGTATTTTAAAATTGTATGTTTTCCCATGAAAAAGTAATATTTTCATGTAAGTTTTCACGAAGAAAAATTCCTTTGCCCAATCAAATTTTTGTTAATGTACTTCAAAATACTCGCACGTTTTATATTTCCCCACACTCTCACGCTCTTGGCCTTTTTCATTGTGCTTATCTCATTTCTCTCCAGCATCTCATCTCTATGAGCCTCGCTCCACAGACAATTCATCATTTTTCCCTTTTCCCTTCTCTCTTGTTACTTCATCTCTGCCAGATTTGTTTCATGAAATCTGTCACTATTGGTGTGGAATTCGACGAAAGAGTCAAGACTAACACAATGGCTACAAGGGAAATTATTAAATGTGGAGACAGGGTTGCATTAAGAAACCTTCATAATAATGTCATTCAATAGGCATCCCAAAGTTAAGGGTTCTGGCAACCACAGTTGTTGTATGTAATATTTGTTAATCCATTTATTCCTCCCACATTGAGGGGTATGGTCCAGGAAATCCTCTAATTTTAGTCTTTCCTGGCATTCGAAAGTTAGAAGTGTGGAGGCAGAGTTGTTTTATGGAAGCTACATAATAGTATGTCATGGAATAGGCCCCACGCAGTTGAGGATTTTATAAAATGTATAGGTGTAATACTTGTTAATCTGTCGGTTTCTCCCAACATTGAAAGATTTTATCCAGAAAATCTTTTATTTTGCTTATTTCTTGGTTTGTGCTATGAGTACTCCATACCTTTGTTCTAGAAGAGTGGAGGCAGATTTGCTCCTTGAAGCCAACCTAAAAGTATGTTATTCAATAGGCAACACTTAAGTTATATCATGAAATATCTATTGATTTATCTAATGGTATGCCTTTTATTGTTTCTATTCCATCTTTGTTGTATTTGATAGTCCAGACTGTAATGTTGGAGACGATAGTCCATGGTAGGGACCTTAATCGGGAATTAGAAAAACAGAGGGGGAAGAAACTTCTTATAGGAAGTCTGCAAGTATCTCATAACACTCACTAAAAGACCGATAGAGAATCTCTAAAATACATATACTTTCTGAAAAATAACGCGCTTTATTCTCAAGGCCAAATTGCCTTTTTATAGTAAATTACAGAGAGAAAAGATGTTGATAAATCAAGAATAACAGTCAGCAAGGAATCAGAAATAAATCCTAACATTGGAGTGGGAAATCCCACTTATTTCTCAACTGAAAATAAATCAACAAGAAATAATAAAAATAAAAGCACGAAAATAGCTAATCCAAGTCAGATTCTTCTCTGTCACATTTACCTTCCTTGAATAAGTCAACTTGAATTTATTAGGCATCTTGTCAATCCATGTCCAATCATGAATATGAATTTCTGATAAATAAATGAAGTAGATGCATATTACGTTGATTATAAATACATGAGGTCTGTTTTTTATGTTGTGATTATAGTTAAGCTTTGAAATCTTATATGTTCTTGGATTTAAAAAATTATGCTATGCTGGCTTATAGCTGCATCGCCTTGGGGCTATCTTTGACCAATTAATTAGTTACTGCTATATGTTGTCCTGTGTAGTTTAACCATTCTGGATTGCTAGTTTGTAGTAGTAATTGTGCTCTGCAAGTTATAAAATTGACCTTAAATGTTGTTAATCTAATTTATCTTTTATTAGGGTTCAAAACATATTATATTATTGCGGTGGTTACCATGTATAACCACGATCAATAGGTCTTTATATATATACAAACACCCCATTCTTTTATGAAGTGTAAAAGCATACTTCTTTTTTTTTTTTTTTTTTTGACCAGCAAAGAGACGTTCATTGAAGCAAATTAACAGAGAGGCTCAACAAAGATTAAGAGCAATTACATAACCAACAAAAACAAGGGGACTAAATCAAGCCAAAACAAGTTAGCCTATTCCCTCCCTTTCGGCCTCTAAAATCTGCTGGTCAGGACTCACATCATCATTAACCTGTGCTTCGCAAAGGATGATAGTAGCTAGAGGAGGTGGAGATTCAGTGATCAGACCATTAAGTCCTACCTCCCTTTAAGCTAGAGCAGCCAAACGGTCAGCTGTAGAGTTACCCTCACGAGGAATGAGAGAAAAGGAGACCAAGCTTCGATTTTGCACTGGGTCAGTGATTTCTATCAACAAGCCATGAAGACTCCATGGGCAATGTCGGAAAGAGCATTGAGTCACGGCTTTATACAGGTCTTGACAATCCATTTCAATGATTACAGATTGCATGCCCCATTCTTCAACTAATTGGACAGCCTTACATATAGCAAGCATCTCCGTGTGGAAGGCAGAGTATGCACTCACTTGTTCTGCCCAGCCTTTGATAAACAACCCCTCTGAGTCTCTACATACAATGCCAATACCACCTTTTCCATTCTTCTTACAAAAAGCATCATCACAGTTTAGTTTAAGAGTATGGCTTTGTAGTTTCCTCCACTTATAGCTAGCTTCGGGTTCTGCAAAGGTGGGTGCCTTAGGAAATAGAGAGTTCACTTCCCAATACTCTTTCATGGCTCTATTAGTCATCTCCATGGCTTCTGAAGGACTCGGTTCCACTTGTTCAAACGTCATTCGACATCTCAGCTTCCAGATAGCCCATAGCATAGAGGCAACATAAGCTTTACTGTAATCAAAGTCAGAATCATTAAGCAGCTGAAATTCTTCTAGCCAAAACCCCAAGTTCTTGATATTTCTGGGAGATATGTAAATGCCCATAGAATAGCCAAACCAAGCAACTTTAACCCAATTACAAAGCAGAAACAAGTGTTCAAGGGATTCAGTTTCATCACCACAGACAGGACAGACTGGGTTTGAAGCACATCTTCTCCTGTATAAAGCTTCTTTTGAGGCCAGGGCATTGTTTAAAACACGTCAGATAAAGCTTTGAATTTTAGGCATGACCTTCAGTTTCCAAACTGCAGACCAAATTCTAGTATCCACTTTCTTTGATGGAGAGGCACGAGTTACCCCAGTTCTGCCTTCAATAGCAGAAGTTTTCGCTCTATAACCAGCTTTAACACTATAGGTTCCATCTCTAGCAGGAGCCCACATCAACTTATCAGCTCGAGGAGAAGATGTAAGGGGGATTTTACTTATTAAGTCCAAATACAGCTTGTCAATCTTTCGGTTAATGGGTTGCAGGTTCCAGCTCCTTTCTTGAACAAGATCAGCCACAACCATATCTTGGTTAACTGAGATATCATTATTGACAGGTATTCGAAACTGCTTAGCAGCAGGAACCCAGGGATCCTTGAAAACATCAATATAGTGACCCGTCCCAACCTGCCAACAAAGGTTTTCTGTTAAAAATTCTCACCCAGCTAGTATACTATCCCAAACTCATGAAGCTTTAGACCGTTTAGTAGCCTTCATAAAAGATGTATTTGGGAAATAAATGCTCTTTAGCACTCAGACACACAAACAATGCAGTTTTAGCTAGAAGAGTATTATTGAAGTCCATAAAATCCTTGAATCCCAAACCTCCCTTGTTTTTAGATTTCGATAGTTTTTCCATGCAGCCCAGTGAATTTTTCCAGATCCATCTGAGTTACTCCAGAAGAAATTTGAGACTAAGCTATCCAGAGCCATGCACGTATTCTTAGGGAAATGTATTTTTCCAAATCCATCCGAGTTACTCTAGAAGAAATTTGAGACTAAGCATATTTCAAGGGATGCTTTCAAAAAGAAGAGTATGAATTGATTTCAAATGTATAGAAATGTAACATGTCGGTTGATTTATTTTAGTTCCAAATATGCATGGCACATTTTAGGTGGGACAAGTTTTTCTTAGGAAGTTAGAATATAATCAATTAGAATATAACAATTTTTTCTCTATTATCTTGAGTTTGCTTTTAAAGAATTGTGGTATTTGGCCTTGGTATCTTTTTTAACACGAGTTTAGCCTTGGTATTCTGATGGTAAGAGAAAGTCTTTGGGTCTTTGGGTCTTGACCTTCCTTGGACGCAATAGCCAGATTGATTTGCTTTTAGTATAGTAATGGAGAATATTGTAGTATAATTTCCGTCATCATATTAAGTGCAATGTTTTGCATATGATTAATGACGTATATGGGATATTGTAATTTGGTTGGTGAGAGAAATAGAGGTAAATTATTATAATTTTATTATGCTAACTTGTGTTCTGCAAACTATTTGAGTGACGTAAAAATAATAATTTCATTGATGTTAATTGTTCCCATGCTAGTTTTCATCTGTAAAGTAAAAGATGTCTGAAGTTGGTAAAACTTGCCAAATCAAAGAAGTATGAAAGGATTTAAGAAAATAAAAGTAATATAAATCAAAAATAAATTTCGAAAATGTTAGTCGCTAATCTTTCTTGAAGTTATTATCAACCGGACGGTTGAGACATGAAGTTGCTTTTACTTCTTTTTATTTTTAATATTTTTTAGATAATTTCACAACTATGGTTTTAAAATAATAAATTTATCATTAAATATAAAATCACAGTTTGTAAACACATAAGATAAAAATGTGTATCTCGTAGTTTGGTTGCTTTTTTTTTTTTGGCAGAAATTGTATCCAATTCCCTTGTTCTTTATTAATAGATTGTGATGGGAAACTCAAAACAAAAATGTTGTTTGATAAATTAAAATTGAAAAGATAAAGCATTGCTAATCTCTAAAATAACAACTATGATTTATAACTACCTTGTATTATGCAACTTTTTCTTTATATTTACACATATCCTCTTATCAGAATCAGTCTTCTTCAAGGCACTATTAGCTACTAAATGTGGACATCTCTTTCAAGAAAAATTTAAATCTTAGTTCACCAAGTTGTGGGGACTAGCCCCTTCTGCTAGAAACAAGTATATAACCTTTTTTTTTTTTAAATAACTCATATTATACATAATTTACAAATAGTGAGATTTATTAAAGTTTTGGGTTAATATTATCATTAGTACTTATAATTTGATCCAATTTTTAGTTTTGATCCTATAGTTTTATAAATACTTAGTCTGAGTTTAAATATAAAAACTAAAATCATAACTTGTTAACATTATAGTTCCATTCTTTAAATTTCCACTGAAAAATTAATAAAAAAATTAATCAAATTATAAAAACTGACAATGGTATTAACCATAAAATTTTTACACTGCTATATCTTTAGTTTATAATTAATAAATAAATTAATAGTGATTGTACTATAATTTCATATAGTTTTTGCAAAAAAAAATAAATAAACAAGAAAAACATATTGCAACAACCACAAAATATAGTGGGCATAATAAGCGCCTGCCAAAACGGCTGCCCATGGTGACACGTGTACTCCACGTTCTAAATAGCATGTAATGTCCGCAATTTTCCTCAACTGGCAAGCGATCAAGGGGCTTTTCGATACTTACTTGTTCGTCTGACTATTGTGGGAATGTGGAATCTATCTAGTATTTACCCTACCCATGATCAGTTCAAAGCATCGTCGTCTTGCTTTCTCTGCTTTGATCTCGTCATCGGCTTCTTTCTGCTGCACCCTAAGGTATCCATCATGTTTTTGAGGAAGCTCGTTTCGCGGAATATTTCATTGCTCTTTCATAAAAAGAGGGGATTTTGGAGCAAGGGTTGTACTGGCATACTCACTTTGAAATTTGAATAGAGGAATGGAATTGGGTCATTTACTTTCCCAAAATGTAAAATAGTTTGAGGCTATTAATTTTGAGGGAAATTTCTAACTGCAAATTCGTGGAAAACAGAGAGGCTGATCAACCAGCTGACATTCCGACTACAGATGTTTCATTACGAAGACAGATTTGATTTCAATGCTCTTGTTTTGGCACCTGACTTAAATTAGATTTGGCAGGTACCTGTTGCTGGAGACTTACACTTGGCGGAGAACCAATTATGGATGCAAGTGATTGGAGAGCTGCAATACGTCCTGCTCTTCGTAAGAGAACTGTCCGAAAAATGTAGGTCTAAATCTCCTTTTTTATTTCAGATCTCAATAACTTTTTTCTTTGATCCGGTAGGTGCTTTAAAATTGAAAGGCTTCTATCAATCTTCCCTTGTTTGTCATATAAATTTAATTTCTTCGTAAAACGTTCAATCATACGTATATGATGAAGGAGCTTAAGCAGATTGTTGATGTGGTTGGTGAACAAATGAAGCCTTTGAAAATGAAGAGAAGATTGAAGGATTTCTTGTTGATTTTTTTTCTTGGCCTGAAGGATTCCTTATTGATGATCATTATGATGATGTTGCATTTAATGAATGAGAATTGGTTGGCATATATTAGAATAAAGCTTAGACTAAAAAGCTTTGCTAAAATTTGATATATTTGGAGTTGAGTACTTAATATTGTAATTTATGGATGATTCTCATGAAGCTTTTTTATTGTTTTACACTATCAGTGACTATTTGTTAAAATTAGCGATTTATCAATTATATTTGGAATTTTCAAATTTGCTCCTATATGATCAGAATGCTACTCGTATATGATAGTATTTTGGAGCCTTGAATTGTTTAAGAGCTATATCTGAGGATTGTTTAATGTCCTTACTCTTCACCATCTTATGAATTGTGAGAGAATTGTTTTCTTGACTTTGTAGAATGAAAGCAGTGTACCGATATAAGCATCTTGATGGTGAGGATGGCATGCAAGAACTTGAAAAATTTTCTCAAAGTTTTGAACAGAAGACTTTTGCTGGCGCAACAAACCTGGTATGATCATATTTCAGATCTCGAAGTTATCATCTTTTGACTTTTGACTTTTGAAGTTATCATCTTTTGTTTTCATCTACATTTGTTGCCTTGTACTTATGTCCTTTATATTCCCAATTTCAGTCAGATTATTTGCAGCAAATAACTTCGAAGGAGGTTTCAATGAAGAGTAAGTCTCTGAAACTGACGTGGAACTTAGTGGCATCAAATGAGTCACTAACCCATTTAAGGTCTTGGTTATTTGAGGCTTCTAAATTATGGTTTGTTAGGTCCAAAATAGACCGTAAACGACTCAATCACTTGTGGTTCATGCATTTATTATTTGTTGCTGACAAGATATTTTGTTTTTTGCTATTGATTTAACTTTCATCCATGGAATCTTCTGACATTCTCAGGTTTTGCCAATTAAATTTTAGGGCATATCAATTTTGCACTCGACATTATTGATTCAAATATCACCAAAAATTTGTGCATTTGTGTTGTAATATTTGAAGGACTTAATCTATGAAAATGAATCTAGCTTGTTGGGCAATAATATTGTGACTATGCCCGTTAACTTGAGTGGTATCCTTTTCCCTTAAATAAAACAGAGCTGTTAATTCTCAGCCTCTAACTTGTTGGTTACTCCTTGTTTATTGAAAATACATAGTGAGAAAATCTGATATTGCCATGTAAACTTTTGTTTCTTCTGGTGATTGGTGGAATAATGCTGTTATTTTAGTTTCTGTTGATTATCTTATCTCTTCGTTTTTCTTTTAAATAAGCAAATGATGTGTACTATTTTACTCTATTTATTTGATCTCTATGTACTCATGTTATTTATATTTATATTATAACAACATCTGTTCCAGGGAAAATGCAAGAAGAGGCGTACCAAAAGGTAAATATGCCATTTTATAACATTTCTATTTTCTCAATAAAGCTGGCAGACCTACAGAGAATAGTCAAATCAACCTAATGTAAGGATTGAAGAGCTTCTTGATTCCTTTTTACAACAACAACAACAACAACAAGCCTTATCTTATAGGTAGGGTCGGCTACATGAATCACACGACGCCATCGTGCTCTGTCAACAACCCAGTCCTTAGATATGTTGTTGACTAGAAGATCTCGTTCAATGACCTTATTAAGCGTTCTTATTGGTCTTCCTCTGTTTCTTTTTATGGAACTCTATCTTGTCTGATTCACCCTCCTCACCGGGGCCTCAATAGCCTTCTCTGCGCATGTCCAAACTATCTTAAGCGATTTTCAACCATTTTCTCTTGGATAGGTACCACACCGACTCTTATTCTGATATTTTCATTTCGAATCCTATCTTTTCTTGTATGACCACACATCCATCTCAATATCCTCATTTCTGTTATCCCAACTTTGTGCTCTTGTTTTTCTTTTATTGCCCAACGTTCACTACCATACAACATAGCCGGTCTTATAGCAGTCCAATAAAATTTTCCTTTAAGTTTCTCAGGTACCTTCTTATCGCAAATAACTCCGGTAGCTTTCCTTCACTTTAACCAGCCAGTTTCTATTCTATGAGAAACGTCTCCATCAATTTCCTCATCTTTCTGTATAATGCATCCTAGGTATTTAAACTTTAATACTTGAGAATGATTTGCTCCCCCATCTTCACTTCCAAATCCTCATTGCCTTGCCTCCCCCCAAAATCACAATGCATATATTCTGTTTTGTTCCTGCTCAAGCGGAAACCTTTCGACTCCAACGTCCTTCTCCATAATTCCAATCTAGTGTTAATCTCTTCTTTTGATTCCACCATGATAACTATATCATTCGCGAAAAGCATGGATTTAGGGATTCTTTCTTGAATAGGTTCAGTTAGAATATCCAAAACAATGTTGAACAAGTACGAACTCAAAAAGGATCCCTGATGTAGGCCAATCTGAATAGGGAAGTCTTTTGTCTCACCTCCAGGTGTCCTTACACTGGTAGTTACCCCCTCATACATATCTTGTATGGTTTTGATATAAGCAACTCTTACACTTTTTTTCCAAAGCCTTCCACATTATTTCTCTTGGCACACGATCGTAAGTCTTTTCCATATCAATTAAGACCATATGTAAATCCCTTCTTTTACTTCTATATCTTTCCATTAACCTTTTTAGTAAATAGATTGCTTCCGAAGTGGATCTCCCTGGCATAAATCTAAATTGGTTTTCTGAAATAGAAGTCTCCAGCCTCAACCTATACTCCATCACTTTTTCCCACAACTTCATTGCATGACTCATAAGTTTTATTCCTCTGTAGCTTGCACAGTTTTGAATGTCTCTTTTATTCTTGTAAATAGGAACTAAAATGCTTCTCTTCTACTCATCCGACATATTCTTAGAGCGTAAAATTTCATTAAAAAGCTTGGTTAGCCACACCTCACCCTCATTTTCCAGACATTTCCAAACTTCAATAGGGATACCATCAGGCCCAACAGCTTTTTCATTGTCCATTTTCTTGAGAGCTACCTTAACCTCTGCGATACGGATCCTGTGGTAGAAAGCCAAATTCTGATCATCTTCGTTAATTAGCAAGTCTTGTAAGTCCTGAGTCGCATAATTGCTTCCCTCATTAAACAACTTGTAAAAATAAGCCTCCCATCTGTCCTTAATATCACCATCAGTAACTAACACTTTACCATCTTCATCTTTTATACACTTTATTTGGTCCAAATCTCTCTTTTTCCTCTCCCTTTGCTTCGCAATCTTGTAAATATTTCTTTCTCTCATCTTTGTTCCTAACTCTTGATAAAACCTTTCATAAGCTTTAATACGTGTTTCGCTCACTGCTTTCTTTGTCTTTTTTTTAGCCAACTGATACTTTTCCCGATTTTCTACACTATTGCACGAGTGTATGGCCTTAAAACAATCTCTTTTCTGTTTGACTTTTTCTTGCACACTCTTATCCCACTACCAAGTCTCCTTATCTCTCTGACCAGGACCTTTGGATTCTCTCAAAATTTCTTTACCTACCAAACGAACCCTTGTAACTATCTCTTCCCACATCATGTTTGCATTTCCCTGCGACTCCCAAATCCCTTCCTTCATAAGGGTCCTTTTGAATAACTCTCATTTCTCACCCTTTAACTGCCATCACCTAACCCTGGGTTTTACCACTTGATGGTATTTTTGCTTGGTACTCTTAAAACGTACATCAAGAATAAGTACTCTATGTTGGGCAGTCACCCCATCTCCGGGAATCACTTTGCAATTAGTACACAATCTTCTGTCTGGATTATTAACCAAAAAGAAATCAATCTGTGATTTTGAGACACCACTTTTGTACGTGATTAAATGCTCCTCTCGCTTCTTAAAACAAGTGTTGACAATCTTAAGATTATATGCAAGAGAAAAGTCGAGAATAGATTGTCCTCCACTATTAAGCTCCCCAAAACCAAAACCACCATGGGCCCCGCTGAATTGTCCTGCTTTCTTACCGACATGTCCATTAAGGTCCTCACCAATAAAAATTTTTTCTTCGATTGTCCTTCTTGATTCCTTTTTAGATGAGGAAAATTGCCAACATTACGCAAACTCGCGTTTCTGACATTTTGAAATTATAACATTAGGTGCCATTGATTTGCATTCTTGAATATTCTGTTGAGAAAGCAATCCAATTGGAAGGAAAATTTCAAGGTTTCAAATGTTTTGATTTTCTGATTGTTTTTATTTCAACTTACAGATTGTAATGTTGAAGGAAATGTACTTGCCAGATATGGAAAAACTCTACCAGGAAGTGCTCAATAAAATTCAGCGGGTATCTTAGGTCCTCCTTTTTTTGGTACTATTATTTAATGTTTGACATTATTGACTAATACAAATTTAAGCATTCTCAAGCTCAAACGGGGGGTAGTTCTCCTGTTATAATTTTTGTTTCTTTTAATTTCACAATGTTCAAACCCTCGACCTTGCTGAATGTCTTGTGTACTTTTAACTTTTAACTTGACCCAACCTGTTATATTGTGCACTTTTCACAATATCATGACTTTTCGAGTCTGTAGTAATACGTGTTGTCCTGCCATTACAGCGTGTGCTGAGCTCTTTCAAACCACCTCTATTTCTCAAAGAAAGCCTCTTGTTTCTGTTAAAATATCTGATGTTTGGTAGTTAATTAAATTAATTATTATTTCAACTTAGTTATCATCTCATCAATTCAGTTAAGAATGTGTTTTTGTGTGTGTGTGAATATTCATAAAGTCAAATATCTTGCCTTGTCTCTTCCTAATTTGAATTTAGGAGTTGTCCAACCTATATAAATATCTACATGAATAAAATCCACATGGTATTACTTTTATTTATGTTATAAGAACTGAATAAGCAAGATGAAATAAAGATATCAAGAAAGAGATTTTATTGGAGAAATGAGTGCAAGGATCTTGAATACTTGTAAGTTTGATAATCACAAGGAGGATCTCTGATTACACAAGACACTTGATATTCAGATGAACCACTTCTAGTCTTCACCCTCATGACCTATTTATACTAGAGAAAAGAACATTACCAGATACATAACAGAAAGAAAAGGAAATATTGCTCTATACATTTCATTCAGTGCAGGAGATAAGGGACAGTTACTGCTCTAGCACGTAACCCATCTCACCTGCTCCCCTTTTGATTTGTTTAGCTACCACCTTTCAATCCTTTCCCTTCACAAAGCAAAATGTAGTTGTGTATAGTGCCCTCATCTCATAATCAAGTATAGAGCTTGCTACTCCAGTTGAGTAAAAGGATGCACTCAGAGAGAGAAATGCACAATAGAAATGGGAGGTACATTTGACGCTCATCGCATTGACGTGCTCATCTCTCAGATGAAATATTGACTGTACAATTCTAAGTTAGATCAATCAAATTCTTAATTTGTTGAATGATACATTCATATTTTTAAATGGTTAGAACTATCCTTAGTTTAGTAGTAATATGCAACTGTGGGCTGTTTTATTCGTCTTCCTTCTATAAATTGAAGAAGTATTGCAAATTGAAGAAGTGTGGGCGGGCGGGTGGGTTTGTTTGTGTGTAAAATTTGTTAATATAATCATATTTAACCTTGTATTTGTATCTCTCTTTCAGGTTGAATCACATACGCAGCAAGCAGACTCGCACACGAGTCAGAAGCTGAAAAGAGTCAAAACAGAGTATGAGCGTGAGATAGCAATTCTCAAGGTTTCTGAGAGCGACATTTCTCCTTCCTTGAGCAAAAATCTACCTGTATATCAGGAGCGGATAATGGACAATGTAAATGCATACAAGCGGAAAAGGGACAATGCATGCAAGCGAAAAAGGAACAATGCAAATGCATACAGGTGGGGATTCTGGACAGCTGACGCAGATTCGTCTGGATCATCATCATCTACAACCATTGCGGTTATTTGGAACTGATTGAGATGTAGAAAATAACAGCAAGAGGATTCTCCTATAAGCTCGCATGAACCATGGTGAGGAGTATAGAAATCAATAGGGAATTTAGAGAAGACCACCGTTACCAAGATATCGTAGGAGATGTTAGAAGGCTTATTGCTAGATGCAGGACTGTTTTTATTATTTTCAAATAGAAGGACAGATTGCAGAGGTTTGATGCTCTTGCTAAATTCTGACACTAAATGTTGCATTCTCTTTGCATCTATGATCTTCTTTTTGCATCTTTGATCAGTCACCAATTTGTTGCGTGGAAGTGGGAATTGACGGTAGGTTGTAGGTTTTCTTCGTTTTTGGTCGTAAATACTCCATTTCTCTCTGGTTTATTTGCAGGAGATAGTTGGAGAGTTTGCTTTGGTTCTAAGAGTGTTTAGGTGAAAATCAAAACATGGTTTTAAAAGTAATTTTACGGTATATGAAGTAACTATATAAGAGCAGTTTTATTTGGGTCTGTGTGAAGACATTTTTTTTAAGTATTTTTACTTGATGCCAAACACTTCCAGCCTCTCACTTTTTTTTTATTCTCTCCTCAAAAAACAGAAGTTACCCATATTGATTGCACACATTAATGTGTAAAATCAATATGGGTAGTTTCCAAGATAAATGATTAAAAAAAAAAAGGTATTTTAAAAAAATTAATACATATTTTTACAAATAAATATCTTAGTGGATTTTTTAATTGATATGAATTAGTGATCTATAATTAGAGTTTTTTTTTTTAAATGATAGTGTAGATATCTAACTAGTGACAATTTCTGGGGAGGGAAATGCAAAGAAACTTGCTTGTTCACCAAGGGGGAGAAAAGACTCCTACGAGGGGAGAGTTTGATGCTTTAATAACACGTTAGTTATACAAACTTGAGCTTGTTATAGGCATAGCACTAATATTAAGATGTTGAATATAGTCTCTCTCTATCAATCTATGAACTTGTTTATTGAGCTCCTTTCTATTTTTGGGGTTGATCCTATAACAGGGGGGATAGAGAAGACTAGAAACGGGAATTGAAATTCTTAATAGCAAGTTAATAATTAAAGATTAGACAGAAAATGAAACTCTACCCGTGGATTCAGTGGAAATTAAAATTAGGGGGAAGAAAAAAAGAGGACGAACAGAACCGGCGGCCACGGAGACGTAGATGGCGGAAGACTTGAAATTGTGATCTGGAACCTTGTTTGCCTATTCCTACCATCACTATAAGCCTTCGATCTAGCACTGTACTTTATGCGCCATGTCCTCTGTGCACTAAAGCCGAGGATATTGTTTTGTTTACCAATATATTTTCTAATTGGGGATTTTCCCCCAATTTTCCCTTAAAACAGAGATACAAAGATGATTTCATTACTATATTTTTATAATAATAAAATTATAATTAAATATAAAATCAAAGCCTTAAATTTGCAACTTCTAAATGTAATTTATACAATTTAAAATCTTACCACAAGATCGAAGAATGTAGCAAGTGGATCTGGAGAATCAATCCTTTTTTTCCCCAACTGAGAATCAAATCCATTTCCCATTATCTTTTGGGTTACAATATATTAATATCAAGAGCCAGTTTCGGTATTCATCATTTTGATGAGCATCCTAAACTCATCAGATCTAAATAATTCATATCTCATTTAGATGGTTTGGATCTGATTTCTTTTTTATTTTTATTTATTTCAAAATAATTATTTTACTATATATAAAATCTAAAATAGACATGAGTAGTTGCTGGAGATTTTAATGCTTATATGAATCTAGATGATAAATCAGGAGGTGCAGCTCCAAATACGATGTCTATGAGGAATTTTGGTGATTATATTTATAACTCTAATCTTCTTGAAATGGAGTGTGTGAGTGATAGATTGACTTAGGAAAGAGGACTTATGAAAGAGAAGATTGACTAGGTTGTTAATAATCAACTCTGGACCACCCAGTTCCCTCACGCTAAAGTTTGCAATTTGAATAGATTTGGATCTGATCATTGACCTCTCATGATTACCACGGAACAAGGGGGGTACACCAAGTCGTCTAGCTCTATATTTCGTTGCCAGGCTGCTTGGCTCCTAGAAGATGGATTTACAGAGATTGTTAAAAAAAGCTGATTGCATGTGAATTGGAATTACAAGATCAAAAGTTTTGCTAAAGAAGCAACACAGTGGAATAAAAAGAAGGTAGGAAATATTCCTACAAAGAAAAACAACTTACTAAGAAGAATTGAGGGTGTTGACAAAGCAAGAGGAAGATAGAACAGCCAGTATTTGATACAAGTGGAGAAGGATTTATGGAAAGAATATAACAAGGTGCTAGCTCAAGAGGAACTCATGTGGTTTCAAAACTCTAGATGTAACTGGTTGAAATGGAATGATCGTAATAGCAACTTCTTTCACAATTCCACTCTAATTAGGAGAGTGAAAAACAAAATTGAGGGGCTTCAAGATAACCAAGGGGAGTGGATTTTTGAGCAGGCAAGACTTAAAGATATGGCAGTCTCTTACTACAAGATGTTATTTAGTAGCAAATCAGTCTAGAGAGTACCTTTTGTACTTCAATTGATTTTCCTACTATTAATGAAGAAGATAGAAGCCTCTTGGTAGTCAGAGTTGATGATACAGAGATCAAAGAAGCAGTTTTTGAGTTGGGTGCCTTCAAAGCCCCAGGGCCTAATGTGATTCAAGCCTTTTTCTATCAAGAATTTTGAGAGTTACTTGGTGGTGACATATATCGTATGGTAAAAGATATTTTCAACGATCCACCTAAGGTCCAATTGCTCAATCACACGAGTATAGTACTCATCCCCAAGCTAGACCGGCCTAAAAGTATAAAAGACTTCTGACCAATCTCTCTTTGCAATGTAAGCTACAAGGTGATCACAAAGATAATTAGTTGAAGACTCAAGAGTATCATGGCAAAAGTAATGGGTCACCACCAATGCATTTTCATAGTAAGACGACAAAGTAGTGACAATATAATCATTGCCCAGGAGTTATCCAGTCTATGAAGACTAAAACAAGGCAGAAGGGTTGGTTAGCAGTCAAAGTGGATCTTGAGAAAGCTTATGACAAGCTAGAATGGAATTTCATATATGATACTCTAAAGGCTGTGGGAGTTGATGAGAACTTAACTCGAGTTATTATGGCTTGCATCTCCACCTCTTCCTTTCAAGTGCTTTGGAATGGAGAGCCTACTAAGAAATTCAAACCCTCAAGAGGAGTAAGGCAAGGTAATCTAATTTCACCCTACATTTTTACTCTATGCATGGAGAGACTAAGCCACATAATTAAGGATGCTATTGATGATGACATCTAGACCCCTATAAAGTTAAACTCGAATGGGCCACCCATTTCCCATCTATTTTTTGCTAACGATTTAGTTCTTTTTGGTGAAGCTTCTACCTATCAGGTGGATGTGATGTTACAATGCATTAATAAATTTTGTGAAGCCTCGGGTCAAAGAATGAATAACTCTAAAACAAAAATCTGCTTCTCAAGAAATGTCCACATTACAAGGGCTATGGAGTTAAGTCACTGAATGGGAGTAGGGTTGACAGGGGATCTTGGAAAGTATCTCGGTATCCCTTTGATTCACAAGAGAGCTTCATACTCACTCTTTGCCCCTATCTTAGACAAAACAAAGAGGAAACTTTCAGGTTGGAAAAAGAAATATCTTACTCTAGCAGGGAGAGCTACGCTTATTTGGTCGGTTCTATCGGCCTTGCCTTCTTACCACATGCAAATAATGCTCCTACCTAAACAACTCATTCATGACATAGAGAAGGTTAGAAGAAATTTCCTCTGGGGAGAGAAGGAAGATTGCAGGAAAATCCATTTGTTGGCTTGGGGTAAAATTATTACTGATAAGACATAAGGTGGCCTTGGTATTAAGGACTTACGGAAGCAAAATGAAGCTTTTGTGATGAAGTTATGTTGGAATCTGAGTGCAAATAAAGAAGCTTTGTGGGTGAGAGTTTTGAGATCCAAGTACCAACATGGAAATAAGGAGATGCCCACTATCAACAAGAGAGCTAATTCTTCTTTGACTTTGAGGAGTATTTGCACTATGTAGACTTATTTTAAATCTGGGGTAGGAAGAAAAGTGGGCAACGGTAGGACAACCTCCTTCTGGTTTGATAACTGGTCAAAGCTAAATGGGCCCATCATTGATTTAATTCCTGGCCTTGAGGGATTCATCAACCCTGAGGATAGAATGTTGGACTATGTTAACCATTGGGGAGAGTGGGACAGACAGAAACTCAGTTGTTGGTTTACCCCTGCTGTTTTGCTCGAATTAACAATGCTCACCCACCTAGAGAGGAGAGAGGCGAGGATATTTATTTTTGGAAACTGTCTTCAGATGGGATCTTTTCTGTGAAATCTATATATAAGTTTCTTTTTGTAGGTGTGAGACAACCAGATGATGGAGTTTGGAAGATACTTTAAAGGTGGCCGGTGCCAGAGAAAATAAGGTCTTTCATGTGGTTATTTACACATGGAAGACTCCACATTGCGGAGCTTAGAGCACACTAGGGAATTACCAATACAGCAGATTGCCCTTTCGGATGTCCACAAAGTGAATCTTCTATGCATCTTCTCATCGATTGCCCGAATGCTTTTCAATGGTGGAAAACAGTGGTGGACACAAATCTATGGCCTTCCTTCTCAACACTACAAGGAGCCGAGTGGGTTCAGTGGAACCTTACACAGGATGCTGGGATGCAGTTTACAAAGAAAGTCCAATTGCCAATACTTTTCAGATATATTTGCTGGGATATTTGGGTTGCTCGATGTAACAAACTATTTGGCTACACAGATACTGAGCGGGATATTAGTGCTAAGGATAGTTTCTTCCGAGCTTGCTTAGATCAAGACTTGGTGGGTAAATGTGAATTTTATACAGGTCAAACCACCCTCAAGCCACAACCATTTATTGTTCCAAATCATTATGGTAAACTGCAAGTGATGGGTCTACTCGCCACTGGGGAGAGAGCGAATGTGGGGGGGTCATCAAGGATTAGGAAGATTGTTGGATCGCGGTATTTAACTGCAAACTCACTTCAGTCCCACCAACAATTGTGGAAATTTTAGGAATTATTCATGGACTCCATCTATGCTGGTCAAGAGGATATAGGAAGATTGCTCTATTCACTGATTCAATAAAGGCTATTAACCTTACTACTAGGGTATGTAGCATCGATCACCCTTTCAGAGATGTCATCGAGGATGCCATACTTTTGATCAATAGGTCGTGGGATGTGATAGTTAGACACACTTGTAGAAATAACATTATTGTTGCAGATTATCTAGCTAGGATGGCGCATAATAGGGTTGATTATTTTTCTATCCTTCGCCAACCTCCAAACTTAAATCTTGAGGGGGATGTTGATGAAGAAAACTAGACCTTTGTGCTTTGGTGTCTTGTTGTTGTTTTAATTGATTAAAGTACTGCATTCAAAAAAAATCTAAAATAGATAAAATCTTTTAGCTATCATTCTTTCAAAAAATTGTTTTTTCTATTTTAAAAATAATTAATTAAAGATTTTAAATTTAGACCATTCAAATTAAATATAGATGGTCCAGATCTGATAAGTTTAGGGTGTGGTTCCTATGTAGACTTCAAACAAACTGTCATAGGCCTTGGGGTATAAATTTAAACCATTATTACAAGGGAGAAGTGGCAAAATTACCTATTGTAATTTTAAAAAAGAGCACCATGTACTATAATAAAATGTTAGGTGTAAAATACACAGGGACGTTTCAAAATGGGACAAAAATACTGCCTTTGGCAATTCTCCCAAATGTTGGTTACTTTTTATTTTCGTGAGACCCACGCAATTTTCATGTGTTATATGCTTGTCGAAGTCAATACTAGCTCATCCTCACCCTTTTTCTCTCTCCCTCTTCTCTTAACACATAAGCCCTCCCCCACTCAAAAAATACACATGTTTGGTTCTCTGTCTCTTTCTGTAACCATTTCCTTCTATTACAATTTTCTCTCTCTTTATGGCGTGTTAGGACGAGACTTGCTCTGGTTACCTCCACCATTGGTGGTGGTGCTGCAGCTGCCGCCGCCACAGCCACCTTTGATGATCCTAAAACTACCCATAAGCTTTGCACCATTATCCCTTATTGCCTCATTTGAGGTTTCATCATAGCTGCTAATATCGCTTTCGGTACTCTCAATCTCTCTGAACTTGCATAATTGATTGGAGACTTGAGTTATCTTAGCTTATGGTTTTCTTTTTTAAACCTGCTTCCTGTCATTGATTCATTTGAGCTTAAGTGTTTCCCTTGGGTGAATGAATCATAGGATTTCTACTTTAGTTTCATTGACAAGCGATAATGCTTGTCAACAGTGATGAAGATGATGAAAATGACAATGAAAAGTCCTCGTCTAGGATTAAAGCATGCTATTTTCAATGAAGCTTGCTGTTGTGATGAAGCTCGTTGTTGTGATAATTTTTTCAATCTTCTCCTCTGGATGGGTGTGGCTATGGAATAAGAAATGGGAGAAAGAGAGTGACGGTGCTTATTAGGTAACTAGGAAAGAAAGTGTGAAAGGATAAGAGGGGGCGCAGAAGAAAGAAAGGAAGGATGAGAGGGAGGGAGATTAACAAAGTCCAAAGAAAGCAAGGGGTAGCTGACCTGGACAAAATGGATCCCATAAAAAGTAAAAAATAACAGATGTTTGGAAGAGTCAACAAGTATGGTATTTTTACCCGTTTTGAAATATACAAGTGTATTTTTGCGCTTAATATTTTTATTATGATATCTAGTGCTCATTTTTAATATTATAATAGGTAAATTTATCCTTAACCATTACTATAAACATGGTAAATTTAAAATTATAATAAGTAGTGTGATTGTTTTATGGTTTATAAAACTTTTTTATGGAAAATAGGTCATATTATACATAATTTACAAATATTTATAGGGAAAAAGACAAAAAAAATGATACTTTAATTTCAAAATGCCAGAAACGTCCGCCCAATTTGAAAAATCTTGTTTTGGTCTCATGAGACCAAATTGGGATTATTTTGTTAAATGAAAAGACCAAATTGCCTTGAATATTATTTTAAACAAAACTGTGGGGGAGAGAGGCGAGGGTTTGCGGGGGTTTTTCAGACTCATTCCCAATCCCGCTGAAGCTGACAAAGCGAAGAAGAGAGAAGAGAGGAGAAGAGATTGAAGGAGGAAGCCGCCGACGTGGAAGAAGAGAAGGAGGAAGAGCATTCTGTGGTCACCGTCAAAAAAGAGAAAGGAAAAGAGCGACCAAAGGGTTACGCTGTGGCAAATGATCAAGGGCGAGGAAGAGAGAAGAGGAGCAATTTGCGATGAGATAGAGGTAAGTTTGTGTAACATTCATTCTCTGTGTTTGTTGATGGGTAGTGAAGCTAGAGTCTAAGACATTATCCAACTGGCATCCCTGATTGCACCCCCACAATTTGTAGTTTTCTACGGAACCCCTTCCCTCAATGTGTGTTATTCTGTTTAATGTAAAATCTCGCATCATCATCCCAAAATAGAACAAAGTTAAGCAGAAGGTAACGAGGAAAAAATAGGCTCAATGGATATAGACACTTGCATATTCTTGAATTGGGTTCTACACTTTCCACAATACACTCACTAGAACAACCATAAATTATGAAGTTTTGCCCTTCAATCCCAATGATCGTAGACATAAAGATGGTGTTTTATATTGGATGTTGAACCTGTTCTTTGGAATGAAAGAGGCCATTCTTCATTGGGATTTTATATTGGATTTTGAACACTGTGCTTTGATAACACTTTTATTAGAACTTGAAAGGCAAAAGGGATGGAATATCAACTATTCAACATTTCATTATTAGGAAAAATTGACTAAAACCATTCCTTATCTTTTTCTTTTGTTGATCTATCGGAACATTAGGTATATTGCTTCTAAAAATTAGTTAGAGGAGAAGCCACTAGACCAGAACAAATAGCAAGCTGTGTAGATGTAGCCAATCTAAATGATAGATTGTATACTCAAACACACATTTATATGGCTATGCAACCATAGAAAACATGTGCTCTTAGCCCTTTGATATAGAAGTAATCCTCAATATAAGGTCCTACTTCATCAAGATGACAAAACTGCTTCACTAAGAAATACGAATAGATCATGAAGTTGTACTTGTAGGTAAATAGAAACATCACATTATCACCATCTAAGCTTGATCATCAATCTACTTGTCTTCCACATAATTACTTATGGTAGTTGCTTCCCTACCATCACCACCATTTGTTGGAGGTTGAACTTGTTCATCCTCAAGTAGTGGCTCCTCCATATAGTCATTTTCAAATGCATTAGGTAGAACCTTATATATCCTTACTTGAGGCTTAGATGGATCCTTCACGAAAACATACTTGCCGTCATTCAATTTCATGCACAAGTCCACAATAGAATTCACAATTCCCCACATATCATATGTGTTCAAATTAATTTGGGTTGCAGAGCTTGGACAGTCCACTAAGCCAACTTATTTATGTTATTCTTCAGCTCTGTCGCCAACATTGCAACCCTCTGTGTCTCCAACTTCTGTCTCCAGTGAGAAAGGTGATGCTATGTCTCCAACTACTATCAATAGCACAAATATTTATCTTCAAATTAAAACTTATATGTCCTTGTTGTTTACTTGTTCATGTGTTCTGCTTGCTCCGTGTCTTTCTCTGTTGGAGTTATATTTGCCAGTGTATATTTTAATGTAGGATTAATATACATTCAGAACCTTACCCTGTATAATTGTGTCATTATCAATCACAAGTTCCTAACTTTTATTATATTTTTAATATTCCTCAAATGAAACCCATGTGAAGTGATTAATTCCACTCTTAATTATGAAAGTTTACAAATGACCTTTTAGATAACTAGTACTTCCTTGAACTATGAATTATCAAAATAGTTTATGTCGTTTGGATGTTTGGATTGGATCTATTTGAATCGTATGAATGAAAGCTTGTGAATCATGTTGTTCTGAAAAAATGCCTTATAACCACACTTTTAAGTTTGTAAGATTTTGCCTAATGCTTTTTAGCTTATAACCCCACCCTCAATAACTGTTTTCTGATATGCTTTTATTAATGTGTAATGTGTAGAAAAAATGGTGTTGGAGGGAGAGACATCAACTTCAAAAGGGCCAAGGAATGGGTATGTCTTATTTAGAGAGGAATTTGCAAAAGGGTAAAAATTCAAAGGTGTAGTAGATAGAACTAATAAGGCGAAAGATGCATGGGCAAGGCTATCTATCAAAGAGAAGAAAATATATAGTGAAAGTGCCAAACAAATGATGTCAGAGAAGAAGAAAAGTAAGAGAATATAGAAAATGTTCACCCGTTATTCTGTTCGTCAATTCATGTCACTGGTGGAATTTGTTAAAAGTGATGAAAGTTTAAGACAAGGGATAGAGAATATAGGATTCTCTAAGTTGTTGAATGTGAATTGTGACAGACTCCCACGTGAGTTAATTGTAACTTTCATTCAATCATACGATCCACCACACATCAATTCCGATTAAGGGGGAGGACAAAAGAAATTGAGGCAAATGATGTGGGAACATTGCTTGGTGTGCCCTATACTGGGCAAGAGGTAAAAAGAGATGTTGATGAAAATCATGACACATATAAGAAGGTGAGGAGAAAGTATGGTAACGTTGTATATAGCAAGATATTAGCTGACATAAAAAGTAGAAAGGATGATGAGCACTTTGAATTATTATTTATGTTGGTCACACTTGGGACATTTCTAGCCCCAACTTCAAGTGCAAAAGTTGGTGACAAGTTATTAAGGGTGATCTGTTCAAATATGAATGGATATGAAGAGTATGATTGGGTGACGTACATCATGAATGATCTCTACAAGAAAATCGAAGATTATGTGAATTTGTTGAGGAAGGAGAGGGATCTGTGTTGCACTGTGGGTGGATGCCTATACTTCTTGCTAGTATGTTTATAGTTAAACATGTTGTTAAATATTGATAGTGGTTGTAGCTATATTTAGGTGAGAAATTCCCATTGTCAAAAGCTATTAACCATGACTCGGCAAATGCTATTGCATATTGGACGGATGAGAGAATAAAGGAATTAGTCAACAAAGAGTCAAAGAGTAACATAGGCCTATTGTACAAAGGGAAGTCTAAAAAAATACAGGAAGATACAATAAGTGTTGCTTATCTACGGCCGGTATGTTTGTAGTTTTGTAAGTATAAACTTCATTAGTATGTAATGAGTTTAACCGTTTAACAAATGTGTTACGCAAGAATTAAAGGAAGTGCATCGAAGGATAATGGATGTACTTGAGGAAAGCCATAAAAGGCTTAGTAACCAATTTGCAAAGGAGCTTACGAAGGTGCAACTCCATCTACAGGGGATGCGAAGTTCAAATCTGAAGAATCCTGTTGACAACACAAGCAATGAGGCAGTGATTCTTCCATCTGATGGTAAAGGTAACGAACAAGGTAGTGACAAAGGTGATAGTGATGGAGATACTATTGAAGATGAAGCTCATGATCAGAAAGGAGGTAGTGATGAAGGTGATGATGATGGAGAGGAAGGAGACAGTGAGAAAGGTGATGCTAATGGAGATAAAGTTGATGATAACAGTAATGATGATGATGGAGGGGATGAAATGATTGACAGATCACCCACCAATGTTGTGTAATGTGTATGATGAAGGAGATAAAGGAGTGGAGTCGTCAGATGAAGAGACTAACAAGGGAGAAGACTGAAGGACATCAAAGAGAACAATCATACCAAGTCATCAAATAACTTCTCTGTGAATTTCCATGTTGAAGCTCGTTAAGAGGAGAAAGAGAGTGATGACTGAGAAGGACAAGTTTTTCAACATTGTCTCTCACATGTGTTCACAGGAGGAGGGTCAGAAGTAAGATATGCAGTGCAATTTACATTGGAAGTAGGAAAGTTTTTTCATGTTATTTTGTTATTGCTGTTCGACTTACCTATGACGTACACATTACAGGGTAATGGTTACAATGTGTGATGAACAAATTGATCGAGATTAGTTGTGTATGATAGGTGAAATCAAAAGAGTGAGTAGCCCTCTAATAACAATGGTCAGTAGGACATTGATGGCAGAGGCAGGTGAGAGAGGACAAGTGAGGCGACACATTTTTGATGCTGAATTCATGGTGAGCTCTGTGGTATCTATGTTTTTTTTTTTTTTACAATTAGGGGTTGTAATGGTTAAACTAATATGTTGTTTTGCAGATGAAAATGCTTGGTAACCCTTCACAGTGGCAAGCATCAGAGAACAAACATGCAATTTTGCCACAGCATATCGGGTACAACCTAGCTGACTGTGATTTAATATTTGGACCCGTAATTGTTGAGTCTCACTGGTTTTGCTTTGTGTTGGATCCAAAAACCATGCATTTTGATGTCCTGGATTCCATGAGGCTGACTAATGATATGCTAAAAAAGACCAAAAAAAAGGATTCGTTGGAAGAAAAAAGGATGTTTCATTTTTATGCGCGTGTAAGGACTAAACTAATGTAGCTACGTATCACAAGTTTCCAATGTTTCCACCACCAGCATACTCATATTTTGGATTTCTGTTTTTTTGTTTGCAGAGAGACAGCTTTTATGACATAATTGCATTAGTCAGACCTGAACTTGTTGGGAAGAAGCCTAAGAATGATATTGTTTTTCCACTTGTGTCACAACAAAACAATTTGTATGTTGTGTTAACTGTTGACATTGTTTTCTAATTTAAGATGTGAATTGGAGAAGCGATCGTACTAACTAAAATGTTTTATTTCCCATTGGCTATATAGGAAAAATTGTGGCATTCATGTGTTGATCTGGCTAATCAAATGGGTCCCGAAGGTGACATTTGACTTCAATGAGGTATGAAAGCTATGGTGGATACTAACATGTGCACTTGTCTTATATGCAGAATCATATATTTGAGTTTAGGCATGATCTAATGTGGTGGCTAGTTACTCATCCGCTGAATTCAAATCGACAAGAAGCCTTAACTCTCCTTTCAAAGCAGCAGAAAAAGACAACCACAAAAAGACGACGTTTGTCATAGTACTTATTAAGAGGTTCCTTGTGCATGTTTATGTGATAATCTGATGTGGTTGCATCTTATTTAACTTTAGAGAAGATTTATGTACATGGCAAAAGGGCTGATTCAACAGGTTCCAAATTTCGGGCAGATTATGTGCAGAAAATAGATTCAGTGCAGGATGAGATGCGAAGTCAGTCTCTAAACTTGATGTTCAGCTCTATGGCATCAAATTCATTATTAGCCAATTTCATATTTTAATCACTGGGGCTTCCCCCGTCTAAGGTTTTTGAACTTGTGGTTTTATAGGTGTGAAATAGGTCTGCAAATAGCTCAAAACCTGTTCGTTCATGCATTTATTTTTTCTTGCTGACAATAACTTTTTACTGATTTGACTTCCACACGTGCAAACCTTCTTTAGTTTTCAATTAATCTTAAGGAAGATTAACTTTCCACTCAATATTATTAATTCAACTAGCATGCAAGATTTTGTGCATTTGTGTTATAATTGTCAGAACACTTAAGTTTAAAGAATGAATCTAGCTGTTTAATGCGAGTTGGTGATTCCTATTTTCCTTCAATAAAGCTGGGGCTTCACTTCTCAGCCTGGTACTTGAGGCTAACTTCATAATTCACATAAATTGAAATTATATAGTGAGAATACTTTATGTTGGCATATGTCAAATATATTTTTGTGATTGACGAAATGATATCTTTTTTTTTCCTTTTTATTTTAATTTATTAAGTGATATTTACTGGTGTGTATTATGTAATATCTGTGTTAGGGAAATTGCAGGAAGAAATACACCAGAAGATAAGCAAGCACATTTTTTTCAGCTCTTTTTCCTCAATAAAGTTTGTAGAACAACATAAAATACTCGAATGAACCCAAAAGTAAGCAGCATTTAAGATCCCTTGAGGAAAATTATGAACATTCTATTAATTCACATTTCTGTCAACGTTCAATCTTAGCTTTTAAGCCCAAAGATTTTGCAACCTTGACATATCTTTTAGTGAAAGAGGTCTAATTGCTGTGGAGATCTCAAAGTTTCAAATGTTTTGAACTTCTGATTTTGTTTATTTCGAGTTACAGATCAAAATATTCAAGGAAATGCACTTGCCAGCGTTGACTGAAATGTACTAGATGATTGCTAAGAGACATCAGCAGGTATGTTAGGGACTCACCTTTTATAGTCAACAATGTTAAAAATAGAAATGGATAAGGGGTTCCTTTTGATTTTTTTCCTTTATTAATTTATGAGGTAAGATTCTGATTTCATATTTTAATAAAAACTTTTCTTCTTTTTCTCTTCCTATCTTGGATTCTATTAGAAGCACACTAAGGGGGTCCTAGTTTTCAGGACGCTAGTGCTCTTGTACACCCGAATTCCCTGCATGCTTCCTCCCTTCCTTTCTTATTACGTGATTGAAACCCATTCCCTATCTCCATTCACTTGATTTTCTGACTGTTCATTTCAACTTGCAGATCCAAATGCTGACGGAAGTGCACTTTCCAGTACTGACAGAAATGTTCCTCAAACTTGCTAATGGTGTTCAGCAAGTATGTTGCGTACTCATTCTTTTAAAGTTGACATTGTTAACAGCACTTATGAATAACTTATAACTGTCCTTTTTGAGTTTTTCTCACTATCATGGGGGGAATCATAACTCTTGAATCCGGAGTAATACTTATGATGTTCTATGCCTACAACATGATTGATATAATCATATTTAGCTCTATTTCTGCATGTTTATGAGCTTGACTCGCATTCCAAGCTGAGATGTTTATTTACCAATTAGTTTGATTACGAGGTGGTTCAGTTTTTAACTTCCTGTCTGTATCACTTAATCAGCAGCAGACTCGCTTTCACAACAAGCAGAGTCAGTTATCTGGGTTTCTTTAAAGGAATTTTGGGACTTTCTCATTCTATGTAGCAATGTCTAAGTGGGAGGAGCTTAGTCCTTCCTACAGGAATGAGTTGGTTGCATATGAGAAGATCATAAATTTTATAAATGCAAATAGGCCCTGGAAAATTATTATATGCAGCCAGGACAGGTGTGCTCTGATGAAAATCAAATAGACGCTCAGTGGGAATTTCAAGAAGTGTACCAAAAGGTAAATATGATATTTCTTACATCTTATACTTCTTCGATGAAATTGGAAGGAGCAGCAGAAAATATTCAAATAAACCCAAAAATTAAGTATTGAAGATCCAGTCGACTGTTTATATTGTAAGCAATTTACACGATGATTTGAGCATAAACGTCTTGAATGAAAAGATTAATAGTAATATTTGGCTGAGTGAAACAGACCTAATTGTTTTGGATATCTCAAGGTTTCACACGTTTTAACTTTTAACAATCTGATTCTGATTATGGGAAGAAATCACCTGATTCTGTTTGTTTCAACTTGCAGATCCAAATGCTTAAGGAAATGTGCCTGCCAGAATTGAGTGAAATGCATCAGATAATCGCTAATAAAGTTTCACAGGTAAGTTGTGCACTTGGTTTTTGGACTGGCCACTTTTACAACCTGACATGGCCTAACAAGTCTATTTGTATCGCCATCAATATATCAATGTAACATATAAATTCTATAACAAGCTATATACTATTCACAAATTATGAACAATGCGATTTATTTTCTAGACCCCTTACAATGTAGAATTTCCTGAACAACTTGATGAAGGTTGCTATAGAAACTCTGAAGCTGTTGAATCAAACTAAAGCCATTTATTGCCTGAGTTTTCTTATTTAACCTTGAATCTGTATCCTTCATATCAGATTGATTCCAGTCCATGGACAATACTCCTAACCGGGTCAGACACATTCATGTCCTATGCCGGGTCACGGCAGAAGCCGGATGAGAGTCCAACGTTCCTGAAAATTAAGGAAATATTGGAGCGGATCATAGCATTCATACAGGCTTCCAAGAGTGACATTTCTCCTGCCATGAAGGAAGAATTACCTTCAATTGAGGACCAGATCATGATTTTTATAAACATAAATAGGTCCAATGCCGTGGAACATCGACAAATTCGCTTCTGTCACAAACTTCATGTGCCACTGTGACAGGAAATTTGGAAGAATTTATTGTGAGTGAAAGTGACTTTGATTAAGTTTATTGTATGCTTTTAGTTTATGTTTCCTGACTTTATGTTGTTTCCTTCCTTTATCTTGTGTTTTGGGCTACCTGAATGGGAGATTCCTTCTCAGTAAACTGGGTTATTTCAGTTATTTTGTATTGAATCAAATATTCTCATTAGTGATGTTTCAGAATTTCTTAGTCCTGATTTTCAAATAAGCTACTATGTTCCTTTACTGAAATTTACATTTCTCCCTCTCTCTTCTTTTTTCCTCCGCTTATTCTTTAGTATTCTTCATCAAGTAATGCAGCACCATTGTCTGATCCCACTGAAAAGTTTGGTATGATGGCCGCCAAGTTCTCAATAATTACTAGACCAGTAGTTTTTGTGTATAAAAATTTGTTAGATTTTTCTGAGCAATAAAATTCTTAATAGGTTTTATCTCCAATTTTCTTATGACAATATCGAAGTGAACAAGTTGTATTAGAGGTATGATACCAGTGAATAAGGGTTTATTGAGAATAACTTATAAACAGTTTTTTAATCATGATTTACAGAATACGAGGTTGATATGAGATAAGTTTTGTTTCGGTTTACATGTTTATAAGTAATTCCGAACGTAATTCCAAAACAAGCCTAAGTTGTATTACTGCTGCCTTGCAAGTTGATATAGGTACTCATCATCTAACGAAGCCAGAAGTTGGAACTAAACTCCCATTCAACTTTACAAGGTTCAATTTTAAAGTGTCCTTTCTCGCTTGGGTATTAGATTCGGGGTTTTTTTTTTTTTTGTCTTTTTTGATAAGCTGGGTGTTAGATTCTTTAGGACCCATGATTGAAAGTTGAAAACAGCCTTGTTTGGTTTAAAATTAAATTGGTTGGACTCAAGAAAAGAAAACTCATGAAATAAATGACTTAGATGTTACTGTTAGGTTAAATTGTATTGTTCATCCGAAAAATAAAATATTGGAAGAATTACTCTTGAATGTCTTACAAAACAACTCAAATTCACAAAAATACTCTAAATTTCATGTCATTTAATTGTAAATAAGCTTAATTCGCATTTAACAAAATGTTATAATCATTAACTGGAAAAACTTTCACCTCCCCATCGTCATCGAGGCTGGATTCCCGCCACTGGTAAAGACCCGTTGCCAGATTTGTAAAAGGCTGGCCTCTCTAACAACAAGATAAATACTCCTCCGGTCCTTAATATAAGACCCCATTTGACTTTTTATTTGGTCCTAATTATAAGACCCCAATCCATTTTGTCTCTTATATTTATGCATTTTTTTCCAAGATAATCCTTCTAATAATGATAGTTTTAGCCAATATACTTAATTAGCAAGGATATTTTAGGAATGACAACACTTATTTATTATAAATAACCAACTTAACTTACTTCCTTAATCTCCTCAAATAAGTCAATTGGGTCTTATAATTAGGACCGAAGAGTACTTCCTTCAATTCTTGATATAAAATTAAATAATTAATTTACGAATATTAAAAAAATTAATTATATTAATTATTTATAATAAATAGGTATTATTTTATCTAAAATATCTTTACTAATCATACGTATTGAAACTATCCTTTTATGAAATCTTTAACATACAACATCATCATAGTAACTACTTTAGGGAAAATTGAATAACTATAAAAATTAAAATAGATTGTAATCTTATAATTACTAAAAGTAATATTAGCAAAGCGGCTTTGGTCTGGGGGTTGAACCTTAGACTTCATCACCAAAAGAACTTATAATCATTGTCCTATGAATAGTAATTGTCAAATTGCTATATTAAAGTTGTCTATTTTTGCTAGATCGTAATTAATAGCAGAGTTGTCAATGTTAAAAATGTGCTACTTTCGATACTTAATATAAGAACTAGTTGACTAATTTAAGTAGATTATAAAAACTAGTTAAGTTAGTTATTTATAATAAATAATTGTTGTCTTTCCTAAAATATCATTACTAATTAAATGTATTAGTTAGAACTATCATTTTTATAAAGATTATTTTGGAAGAAAATAGATAAATATGAGAGACAAAGTGAATTGGGATATTATATTTATAATCAAAATAAAAGTCATACGAGCTCTTATATTAAGGACCAAATGTAGTATGTAGTTATGGTATTTGTCAAATTTGTTATGCTTCTGGTCCTTAATATAAGACATAATTGTTGAGTTAATTTTAGTCCTAAATATATGAGCTATTTGTTATATTTATTAATTTTTTTATATGATCTTTATTGATACTCCCTTAACCATAATCAAGTAGTAGAAGAATGGAGGATATTAAGGAAAATAATTATGATATTTTAGAAAAAAAAAGCCATATTGCTTATCATTAATTAACTAACTTAACTTTGTTAATCTAATTAAATTAGCTAAATAAGTTTTATATTAAGGATAGAAGCACTATAATGTAGTTGTAAATTGTTTATATTGAAATTGTCTTCCTGTTGTTGAGTAATTGTTAGTGGAGTTGTTCATTTGACAGCTACCTTATCAAAATTAGTTATCAATTAACTATAAAAAGTTTTTAATTTCCATCGGAAAATTGTCAATAGAGTTCATCTTAAAATGAAAACATTCATTGACAATTTTTCTATCAAAATTTCTAAGTTTATTACATGTACAACAATTTGCATTATATTACTAAGTAAACTCAATGGCTCAATGATCACAATTTATTTTTGGCAATCAAAAGGTCGAGACTCAAGCCCTGCCAGAGCTACTTTACTAATATCTACCTTCTCGGTAAGCGGGTGGCTCCGGCGGCTCTGGCGATTGGCGAGGTGTTTTGGCATCGGTGGCAATGCGAAGGGGAAGAATTTTTCTAAGGGCATTTTGGGAGAACATGAAACTTTAGTACTACTTCCAATCTTTAATATAAGACCTCATTTGACTTTTATTTTGGTCCTAATTATAAGAACCCAATCCATTTTGTCTCTTATATTTATGTATTTTTCTAAGATAGTCCTTCTAATAATGGTAGTTCTAGCCATTACACTTGATTAACTAAGATATTTTAGGAAAGACAACACATGTTTATTACAAATAACTAACTTAACTTACTTCATTGATTTTCTCAAATTAATCAACTAACTCTTATAATTAGGACCGGAGGTAGTATGTCTGAGTGATTTCAGAGAAATTCTTAGGTACTCTGGGAGCACCACGTAACTTGAACACTCTCCAATAAAAACACACCAACTCAATCAATTGCAGGCCCACTTGTCAGCCTATGTGGCTCTTTTTCAATTGAAAATATTTCACAAAAAAGTTCTGCCACAATCGCTTCTCTCTCCCGTTTTCCAATAACACTCTTTCTTAAATTTTCTCTCTCTTCTCTGTTTTCCTTCCGCCTTTCTTGACGCCTTTTCCGAGTCTTCTCCTTCTTTTTCATCTTCTTTCTTATTCTTATTTTTCTTCACTGGTTTCTCTCTCCCCATGCTTCTTTTCGCCAATTTTTTTCTGGAGATGAAAAATTGCATTATAGCACACTAAGGTCCTGAGCATAACAGAGTTCAAGTGAGATATAGCATTTTCACTGAAATTAAAGAGCTGAGTCCACGTGCACAGCATTTGTTCAAAATTTTTAAACCCCTCTGGTGCCATTTTGCTGCTGCTAAGTTTGTTGAAGGATGAAAAATGAAGGAAGGAGCTGAAGCATGGGCGAGCAAAAATAGCTCTCATAATCTCAAGATTCATCGAGTGCTCATGAATAAGATGCTGTCCAGGATGGCACCCTTCAAATGGCTTGAGCACGAGCTAATCTTGGCTAACATAACGCCGGCGCCGGCGTCGGGCATTGTGGCAATGGAGACGTGGTGAAAGTGGGAGAAGCTGAGTAAGAGGGCTTTTGGGGGGGGAAGGAAGGGGCAAATGGGCTATTAGGATAGAAATGCAGGAAGGAGGAGAGAGAAGTTGGTAAAGGATGATGAGAAAGAAGGAGAAAAGAGACGGGAAAGATGAGGAGGAAAAGTGCAAAAGAGAGAGAAAATTTGAGAGGGGCGTAGTTAAAAAGAGGAGAGAGAAAAGGTTATAGTAGAATTTTTTATAAAATATTTCCTATTAAAAATGAGCCACGGAAGCTGACAAGTAAGCTGACAAGTGGGTCTGCAATTGATTGAGTTGGTGCGTTTTTATTGAAGAGTGTTCAAGTGACATGGTACTCTCAGTCTCAGAGTATCTAAGAATGCCTCGTGATTTCAAGGGACCTTTTCTTAACCTCGTTGTTTTGGTCTCCCTCCTCGAGTTCAGTTTAGTTTCATATTTGATCCAATGATAATTTCGATTATATTTATTTCTAGGTAGGAAAAAGTAAATTAAATATTATATTTCTTTTTGCCAATTAGTAAAGGACATATAAAAGTGTCAATATCAAGCTCAAATCTAGATCCTCATCCAAACATGACAAGTTACTATTATTAAGATAACTTGCCATTAATTCAAACACTATGGATAAAAACCATAAACGAGGAGTCATTATCATTTTCAGTATGATAATGTCGAAATATAAATAAAAAATAAATGTATTTGAATATGAATTAGTTACTACTTAATATTATTGGATGCTAGATGATTATCACACAAAATGCATAGTTATATGGTAAATTTGGACTATTAAGAAAAATCTCTTATGGATGTGTTTCTATGTGTTTTACAAACCCACTTGATTCATTATCCATAACAAAGATACATATTTAAAAGAATAAAATGAAACTATTTAATTAGTAGTGGACCCATTTTTGTAATGGCGTACAAAAAGGAATATCATTAATTGATGTGGAGTAACTCGTGATTTTATTGTACATCAATGATTTTACAAAAATTAATTGATCATTGATGCTTCTCCAATCAAATAGATTAATTTTGGAAATAACAATCCAGTATATGAATTCTCTTGGGTTGATGAATTGAGACCTAAAATTTCACATGAACCCAATTGATTTTGTGAGGGTTCAATAGCAATTTCATTTTCATTATGTGGTACATAGTATACAAAATATTACTCCCCTAATCTTTGATATATGACCTAATTATTGAGTTAATTTTAGTCTTAAATATAAAACTTATTTCTCATATTTATCAATTTTTTTAAATTACCTTTGTAGATACTCTCTTAACTATAATCAAATAGAAGAGAGAAATGAGATATTAAAAAAAATGATTATGGTGTTTAAGAAAAAATATGTCCCATTTCTTATAATTAACTAACTTACCTAACTTCTTTAATCTAGACAAATCAGTTAAATAGGTCTTATATTAAGAATCATAATAGTACCTTCTAATAGTAGTTCTTTTTTTGTAAGAAATTATAGGGTGTTTATCATTTAATCGTTTAAAAAGTTAAGTAATTTATGATGAAAAAAAATGGCCATTTAGATATTTTGGTAATGAAGATAAGATAGGCGTAATTTATTTTCATTAAATATTTTATCTTATGAGAATCATTGTCTTGCCCTTTTTGGTTAACTTATATTTTTAACCTAAGATATATTTCTCTAATTTATTTAATCACTTATTGACATTTTTGAAGTGCAATAAATTAGTACCTTTTCAAATTGCATGTTATTTTAAAAAAATGGAACATCTCCATTCCTTATGTGAAAAGTTCCCTAACCATCCTATATATCCATATGAAGTTGAAAATTTTATAAGGAAAAAGACACTAAAATACCCTCAAAATTACTAAATGACAAATGAGGGTATCTGAATTTCAAAATCCCAATTCAGACCCCAGGTACTTTTTTAGAATTTTTAAATCTTTTAAAATTACATAAATACTCTTTACTATTTTTTTTATTTTTTTTAAATACTACCGCCTCAGTAATTCCGTCACCGGAGCTCTGACGCCGGCAACCCTGCCGGTGACCAACCACTAGAGCTCCAGCGACGAGTCATCGGAGCTCAGGTGAACTATCACCGGAGCTCTGGTGACTATTCTTTTTTAGCTAGTGATTATATTTATTTTTAAACTCTAATGACATGTTACTGGAACTCTGGTGACTAGTTACCAGAGCTCCGGTGACTAGTTACCAGAGCTCCGGTGACTAGTTACCAGAGCTCTGGTGACTACTATTTCTTATGTATTAACTACTCTTTTTTAGCTACTGATTACATTTACTTTTAAACTCTGATGACTACTTCTGTTAAGCTACTGACTACTTTAATAATGCGATTTTCTACTCTTGTGTAGTCAATAGCTATATAAAAGTGGTCACTGGAACTTTGAAAACAAAGTAGTCAATAGTTAAAATAAAGTAGTCAATAGCTATATGGAACTAATCACCGACAGTAAGGACAATGTTGTCATTTTATAAAATTTGAAAATTCCAAAATGGTACCTGGAGCTTGAATTGAGATTTTAAAATTTACCTGCCCTAATTTGTCATTTAGTAATTTTAAGGGCATTTTACTGTTTTTTTCCCCAATTTTATATATGTGTTAGAGACAACATATATTTATATATAGTAATATATATATATAGGGTTAATATAAATTTTGACCCTTCAAGTTTATCCTAATTTTAATTTTGGTCTATCAGGTTTTTTCATTCAAAATATTAGTTCTTATAATCCAATAAAAATTTCAACCATCTTATCCCTTAAAGAATCAAAACTTATAGTTTGACACTTGAGGAACTAAAACTAAAATGAAAATAAACTTGAAAATCTAAAGATTATATTAACCCATATATATTTTCATAATCATTAGATATAAGCGTGGGGAATAAGAAAATTATTGTTATCATAGCCATAAGTGTGCAAAAATGAATTGATGTGATAATTAAGTAGGATTTGGATGCTCGTTTGGCTCTAAAAAATCACGTTGAAAACTAAATCATACATACGCGCACGCGCGCACACATGCATGTGTGTGTGCAAGTGTCTATTGGGTTCCTTAAACCACATTTGGTGTTACGCATGGAGGTCAAATGACTTTTTAACTAAGGGTCTATTTGGATGACAAGGGAAACCATGGTTTGGAAAGTTAAACCATGGTTTGCACCTAAAATCATTCAAACAGGCAGTGCTTTAGGCGAAACCTTGGTCCAGGTTGAAACCATGGTTTCATAAGAAGCAACAATTTTTCTCTTCTGGCAGAAATAATTGAAGGCATAAAGCATTGACCCAAAATACCCTTCTTGGCCGACATTTTGACTGGTTCTCTTCACTCTGCTCGCGCATTTCAATCACTTAGCTCGCGTCTCTCTGCTCACCGCTTCGCTCTTGTCGTTGGTGCGAGGAATTTCGCCGTCGCTCTTCACATCTCGCGGTCGCTCTTACTCGGTAAAGACTTCTGGCTCTGGCACTTCGTTTCGTGATGGAGATGCCAACCAGGGCTTAGCATTTAATAGGCTGGGACGAAGAAAGGAGGATGACAGGGCAAAAGCACGTGTGGGTTATTACTCGCTTTTATCACCAAAGAAACAAAAAGAGGATTTGAAAAGAGAAACGAATGGGCATGCAGCCACCTTTATATTCCTTTTGCTGGTAAAAGGACAAATTACCCATGCTTCTGCAATAGTTAACCCCAGGGATTCACCTTTATATTAATTATTTATTAATTATATTATCTTATAAATTAATTATGTGAGTAAAAATTATTTCATTAATAATCTTATTTCTTCAAATCAAAATATATTATAAAAATATCCCTTATATAATTATTAAGTGAACTTATACCCTTTTTGGTAATTTCCATATATAAAAAGTGCTTCTGGTAATAACTATCCAAACACTATCACTTCTCAGAATTACTTTTTCACAAAATCTATTCTCCACAAAGTCTATTTTTTCCAGAATCTATTCTTCAAACTATGGTTTTTACCAACATAATTATCATTGGTAAATATATAAACATATTAATCTTATATCTTATAAATATATATACACATATTAATTATTTATTAATTATATTATCTTATGTATTATTAATTATGTTGGTAAAATATATATTATTAACAATTTTATTCCTTCAAATTAAAATATATCATAAAATCTATCTTTTATGTGATTATCATATTAACTTATGTCTTTTTTTAATACTTTGTATATATAAAAAATGCTTATGATAATAACTATCCAAACATTCTCACTTCTCAGAATCACTTTTTCACAAAATCTATTCTTCACAAAATTTGTTCTGTCCAGAATCTATTCTCCAAAAGCTATTCTCCAAACCATGGTTTGGTTTCATCTAAACACCCCCTGGGTGTTTGGCAAGTCCGGGACCCAAACCATGGTTTGGATCCCAAAACCATGATTTTCTATGTTATCAAACAGGTCCTACAAAGTAATTTAAAATCAAAGCAGGTTTTAAAGCTTTGGAAAGCAACTTTTGTTATTTGAAATTGACTTTTTA
>NW_021632959.1:0-67006 GCF_004799145.2 Neltuma alba
AGTCCTATCAGCTAACTGAAGCATCATGGTGGTAGGTTTGAGGCTTTTGATTTGTAAGACTCATACATTGATTTAGGCATAACATTAATTGCAGCACCTAAATCAAGTAAAGCTTTAGGAATGGTTGTCCTACCCATAGTACAAGTATAGTAAAGGAACCGGGATCTTGACACTTAATTGGAGTTGTGGTTTAACAAGGCAGACACACTTGAGGGTAATTTGAACTCTTTCATAGGTTTAAACTTCCTCTTATTTGTGCACAACTCTTTCAAAAATTTAGCATACTTAGGGATCTTCTTAATCAGTTCAAGCAAGGGTATATTTACTTCAACTTTTCTAAATGTCTCAAGCAACTCATTATCTTGTTTTTCATTAGCAATTTTCATGCTCTTTAAGTAAGAGTGAGGAAAAGGGAGTTCATTGAGATTTACCTCCTTACCCTCATTGCTTAAGGTTCCATGAGTGCTTTTCTCTGGTTGCTTCTTTCTCTCCTTGCTTTCGTGCTCTTTAGTGGACTCCTTTTGAGTAGCTTCATTTCTTTAGAGCTTTCAGACCTCTTGGGTGGATTTTCAACCTCAATCTCTTCATCCACCTCTTCATCATCACTTAAGTCTTGAATAGGTCCAACTTTCCTTCCACTTCGTAGACATATGGCATTCACAGACTTAGGATTAATGACAGTGTTGGAAGGCATAGTTCCTGAATTCTTAGCTTGTTGGTCACTCATATTATTAGATAATTGAGTGACCTAAGAACTGAGGTTGTTGGTCCTGGTTTCCATTTGCTCCATCTTACTTTCAATAGAGGCAAATCTTGCTTCAGATCTAACTTCATTCTTTGAGATATTATCATTCATCACTTGAATGCCTTTGAGAATTTGACCAAGCTTATCATCATCTCTAGAATATTGCTCTTGAGGAACCATAGCTCTAGAAGTACTCCCTTGAAGTTATTATTGTTGTCCCCATTGCTCCATCTGAAATTTGGATTAGCCTTCCATCCTTCATTGTAGGTGTTTAGAGTAGGGATTCCATTTTGGATCATGGTTTGGTCTCCCTTGAAAGACAGCAGACACCTCTTCAGGAGTGTTAGGGCATAAGCTGCTGACATGCATAATAGATCCACAAGTGTCACAGCTTGGAGCAACTAAAGCTTTAGAAGTTGAAGAAGTCCTTTGAACACTCAAATTCTTCAATTCAGCAGTGACTAAAGAGAGGTGAGATGTGATCTTGGATTCGAGAGAATCCACCTTGGTTTCCAAAGAATTTATTCTCTTAGCATGTGCAGTTGAGAGTTCTAGTTCTTGCACAGCTCTTGCATCTCTAGGCCCATATTGTTGGTGATTCAAGGCCATCTTTTTAATCAAGTCCCATGCCTCTTGAGCAGTTGAGTCAATTAAAGATCCTCCTGATGCAGCATCTAGCATACCCTTCTCTTGATTTCTTAATCCATCATAAAAATACTGCACCAGTTGTTCCTCCGGTATCTGATGGTGCGGGCATCTTGAAAGAAGATCTTGAAATCTATTCCAGTAGTCATACAGTGACTCATCATAGTCTTGTTTGGATGAATAGATCTCTTTTCTCATTGATGAAGTACGAGAAGCCGGAAAGTATTTCTCTAAAAAGGCTTTCCTTAAGTTCCCCCAACTGTGATAAGCATCTGCCACATGTCTTGGAAGACTCATATACCATTCTCTAGCTTTTTCCTTCCAACGATAAATGAAAGACTTTCCATAAGACTTGGTCTAGTGATGCTCCCACAGGCTTCATGCTCTGGCAAATCATTGACAAAGATTGCAAGTGAAGGTAGGGATCTTTCCTGTCAAACCATGAAATTTAGGAAGTGAGTTAATGAGCAAACCTTTAATCTCAAAATTCACATCAAAATTAGGGCAAGCAGCAGTAAAAGGATCATAATTCACATCAGATGTTGTGGCTTCTCTTATGGTTCTTCTCCTTTGATTGTCATTATTCTCTCCAACTCTCTCATGCTCTCCATTTCCTCCATTACCACCATTTCTAAGTTGGTTGGCATTGGGGTTAGGATGAGGTTGGTTTTGTGGTAAATCAGCCATTATCTCTTGGTCAGTAGGCTCACTCTCACTATTGGATAGGCTAGATTCCACAGAAATATTCTCTTGCTCAATCACCAACTCACTTGTCCCTCCTACTCTTTCTCTCTTCTTATCTCTGTGAGTCTTCTCTCAATCTCCGGGTTATAGGGCACAAGCTTGGTTTTTCGTGGCATGCAAAATAGGTATCACAAGAGAAAAAGTAACAAATTGACTTGCAGACACACAAAGTCAAATAAAAGTATGCAATGTGATGAATGCAAGTGTATGGGTGAGTATGAAAGTGTAATGATGAGTATGAGTATGTATGGGTGGGTATGAGTATGTATGCACAGATAAAGAAGCAAAGTGTAAGTTTTAGAATTTCCAGAAATGTTGGCCGCGGCGAAAACAGGGGTTGGCCGCGGCGAAAGTTGGCAGAGAAGACCAGATGTCTGATTGCAGGGAGTTTGTAACATCTAGACTTTTAGGTCTAGAAGTTCCAAAAATAGCCTAAATTAAATAGGTTACCAGAGCCCTGTGAACAGAAGTCCCAAAGATGAGAAAGGAAGTTAAAGCAGTTTCAGGGACTAAACTGCAAAGTAAAAGCTTTCAGGGGCTCGAGTATAATTAAGGTTAGAGGCTCCAGTAAAGTCTCGAAGGCCCAAAAAGAGAAAAGAGGCTAGATACAGGCCAATGGGTAAGTTAGAAACCTCAAAGAGATGGTTCTATGAGGTTAGACTTAAGCAGGGGTAAAACCGTAAATTCAAAAAGTTATGACCAGCAAGGGCAAAAATGGAAGAGTGTACAGAAATTCCAAGAAAATCCCAAAAAATGGGAAATAATATTCTAAGACTCTTCTATGAAGAGAAAAGATGAAAATACCCCTGAGGCAGCTTAAATGGAATTTATGAGGTTGTGACCGGTAAAAAGTATACCATTTGAGGTAATTATTTGAAATAGCAAGAGACCTCAAAAGTGTATACAAAAATGAGGTTAAAGGGTTGAAAAGTTTACTAATTTATAAAATTAGTCCCGCAACCAAAAGGCCAGTAGAGTGGCTTTAAGAAATAAAGAGCCGGTTTTGCCGATAAAAGGGTATTTTAGTAAATGAATTTTATGCAAGGCTTAAAGGAAGTTTTATGGGCTAAGAAAATTCATAGATACTCTCTAAAATTAAAGAGAATTTATGGATCTGACAAAAAATAATTACAGAGGCCAGAGCACTGTAATTAGAGAAAAGAAGTTAAACCCGGAGTAAAAGTGCACCGATAAAGTATTAATCAGAGTCTTGCACTTTACTTGGGCCACAAGTCGCCACTTGTCAAGCCTTTAATGGATGGTAATTAAAGTTTTCCAAGTGTCAAGCTACCAATGGAGAGGATCTTGACTTTGGAATTTAATTACATTATGATTTAAGTTAATTAAGAGAGAGGATTAAGATTAAGTAGGCTAATGACACTTGGCATAACATTAATGATGGTTGGTGGGATATTTTGTACACATTAATGAGCTCATCTCTCCCCTAAATCAGATGGTAATTTCGTGCAAGGCATGAAGAGAGGGAAAAAGAGAGAGTTTTGAGGGAAAACCAAGAGAAAGGCATCAACTTTGGTCATACAATCAAGGTTCAAGGTGAGTTCTTGGCTCTAGATGTGTTCTTGCCTTGGTTTCTTTCTCTTTTATGGTTGAAAATATGTCTTCTCTCCCTTTTGATGGCTGGTCGAAATGGTTGATGAGTGAGGAAGGGAGTTTGGTTGTTAGATCTTGCTAGAACACCTCAAAGTATGGTAGATCCAAGTGGATCTATGTGAAAGTTGGAAGAATTACGTGCTGATTTGATGGCTTTTTCGAATTAGTTACTGTTCATATCTGGTTCTGAAATTTGGCATGCTTAAAGTACACTCTGTGAGCTTTAAATCCATGGGTAGAACACTTCATTTGGATATGTGTACGATTTATGGTGATTTTTCAAAATTAGGGTTTGAAATCTGGAAACAGTGTTAAGCTTTTGGAAGGGTGTCGAGTTCCGTACAATTCTGGTACTGTTCGGCGTAGAATTGGTTCCTAAAACTATTTGTTCTTTAAATTTAACTTAATTATCTTTCAGTGAGACTTGGAAGCACTCAATTTGGAGTTTTCTAGATTTAATTATGAATTTTCAAAGTTGAGCAAAAATTCTGGAGATTCTGCGTGAACAGTACCCGCGAACCAAAATTTCCAGATTTGATATTCTTGAATCTAAAGCCATCTAAAGTGGTCCTAATTGATAGGAAATAGATCATAAGGATGTAAAATGATAAGATTTATATTAGAAAAGTTAGAAAGAAAACCCTAAGACTAAGAGAAAGGGGTTGAGGTTCAAGAAAGCTAGTCTTGAACTTTATGTAATCTAATGGTACTAATGGATTGTGTCATCATTATGGTTATGTTTAGGACCTTTGAAACATCCAAGAGGATGTTTAGTGATGTTGGCCAAATGCCACATGGTTGGAAAGTCAAGGGAGTCAAAGGAAAAGTAAGAGGAAAGCTTGAGGTGCAAGGTAGTGAACTTACCCTTTATGTGCTTGACATGGTATGTTTATGTGTTGGTTTGTATTTGTTGTTTGAATGATGTTGTGACATGATGATTGTTGCTGGAAATGCTGTTTCTAATATGTTCCCATGGCCATGCATTTTTATACCAAGCATAAAGCATGATGGCATGTCACTAGTTAACTTAAATTTATGAAAAACTACATACCATACACTAGCATCCATCTTGTGCATGTATGTGGTAATGTTTGCTACTGAGATTCCCCCGAATCTCACCCCCTCCCTAACCAACCATTTAGGTCAAATCAATGATGGGCACTAAGGGCAGGAGAAGCAAGGAGAAGAAGTGGAGAATTATTAATACTAATGATTGATGTTATTATTCAATGTATAATTCTCCTATGCTGTAAATTATGTTATGAATGCCATTACTTCAATATATATGCTTAGGATGTTATGGCATGAATGAAAGTATATGAGTATGAATGGGAAAAAGTAAGTCCATGTTAGGTATGCCAAAGAAATAAAAAGAATTAAAGTAAGGAGATATTAAAGGATAAAACGTAGGTCCTGAAGCAGTTAGTTTTGAGCTTCCGTTTGACCTATCAAATGAATGAGTTAAATCATGAGATTTGGCAGACTTATAGTGCACATCCCAAGCTTTAAAATGAGTGGTAAATCACATCATTTGGGTGTGTATACAATGAGATATGAATTTTCGAAGTTAAGGCACAGAATCTGGAAAGTCCAGATTTTACCAAATGAATAGTAATTTTAATCCAATAAACTGTACGTTTTCCATGAGGATGAGTTCATTTGAATATTTTTCCCTTAAAGAGCATTGAAAGAGCTTTCCGTAGAATTTTGGAACACCTCCATACGATATTTCTAGAATTAGTTATGATTTTTCAAAGTTGGACCTGTAATCTGAAAACTGGACAGTGAACAGTAATTTTCCAAAAATTAACGTCCAAATTGAAATTTTTAAGCTTAAGACCATCCAAAGTAGTCTGGAATGGTTCTAAATGAATGCTAAGGTATTATATAAGTAAGGTGTGACAGAGTTGGCCGCGGCAAAAACAGGGGTTGGCCGCGGCGAAAGTATCCCGAGAGAAATCCTTCGGTTTTTCAAATATTTGGCCGCGGCGAAAGAACAAGTTGGCCGCGGCTAATGTGTCCCGAGAGGATTCCCTCAGAAATTCAAAAGGTTGGCCGCAGCGAAAGGTAATGTTGGCCGTGGCGAAAGTTGACAGAGTGCTTATCAGACACTGGACTTCACTGATGCAACGTGAGAGATGCTGAAAATCAAGAAAATCAGTATATTTGTTTGTATTTCCAAAAATTTTGATGCTATGCAAGATGAAAACCTATACTATGAACAAATATGCAACTAAACTACCGTAAATGCTACCTATAAAGATCAAAAACCTCAAAAGTCAATCAAATAGCACAAGCTAACCTAGAGAACCAATTTCTTGGCTCCCCGGCAACGACGCCACTTGAAAGAGAGCTTTTTTTTATCGTTCGCTTAGAGGTTCTCGCTCAAAAATTTTTCCAAGCTATGCAGTAGTGCAAACTCGGGTCGTTCTCTTTTGGGAGCCTAAATTAGATGTCTAAGTTAGATTAATGCTATGCAGAGTAATGAAAAAGGGGTTTTTGGTGTTTTTAACCATTAATGAAATGCCAAAACTAAATGCAATTAATGCTAATCTAAGTTACTATGTTTTTGGATTTTTCTAAGATAGTGGTAATGAAGTGAAGTTAATGATATGAAATCTCTTGAATACAATTTTGAAGCAATCATGGTTCAAAATAATTTTGGGAGTAGAAATCACCAAGTCTTCTAAATGAAAACCTTAAAGAACTCTTTAAGTCTAGGATCTTAATCAATGTCACCCATTTCATAAGATCCTATTAAGCTCACTTGGTGTGTGTATTAAGATTATTTAATGCACTTGGTTAAATGCAAGCCCAGATCAACTCAACAATCACACATTACCATGCAAGACAGAGAGTATCAAAAGAGATGCATAGAAACATATATGTAACCACATATATTGAAGCTTAAATTCAACATTAACTAATCCAATACACAAAATGATCATCCAGAATTGATTACAACCATAATCAAAATAGTTCAGCTCAAATTTACAAATCCTAGACCTAGAAATTCATAAATAAAGAACTAGAACTCATAGATGAAGCTAACTCCCCTTTGAAGCTCTTGGAACTCATGCTCCTTCCACCATATTCAAGAGTTGAGAAGCTTAGCTAGTCATAACTCTTGAACCAACTCCAACTAGATATTGTTCTTCAGCCATGGCAGCAGCAGATGGAAGAAATGGAAATGGGATTAGGGTTTCTGAGGTGAAATGAGAGAAGAGGATGAAAGATACGAAGGTGGTGGCTGAATAATGATCATCTCATGTCATCATACCCAAAATAGGGTTTCTAACCCAAAACTTGCGTGCATGGGTCGGTTCTTGGGGCTGGGTAGGTCAAAATTTCCTGAAATGGTCGGGTCTGAGATTTGCTGATTTGAGAGGTTCGCCGCGGCGAAACATGGCAGAGACCTGTCTTCACGGATGGGTTTTCGCCGCGGCGAAGTGAGATGTTGGCCGCGGCGAACTTAGGCAGAGGATCTTCTCTTGCTTCTTTTGCCTTGAGTTCTCCAATTCTGGCCCCAATCTTTAGTGTCCTACAATAAAAAAGCAACAAATTGAAGTATCAATTGTCCTAGAAATCAATTGAATCCAATTAACAACCAATTATGACAATTTAATCCTCAAAATGACACTAACTTAAAGTAAAGACTCTTAATCTAAATTAAGCACAATTATCATTGAAAAGGGCCAGAAAATACCACAAAATCATGGATAAAGTAATGAAAAGATAATAATATCTTGAGCTCAATCAGGACACTTGCAGTTTAAAACCATTAGGAAAATCATGAGAAAACCAAAGCATTCATAATTTTCAATTGCCTAAAATCAATTTCTTGCAAATCCTCAATAGGTAAAGTGAAAATCCATTGAGAAATTGCAGTCTAGAAACAACAGGGGTGAATCAAAGGTTTAAAATCTCCTCTGGAGCTCAGGTCACGACCTGAAGGACAGTGAGGTCGCGAGTTCAACAAATAAAAGGAACAAATTGGGTTCAAAAAGGCTTAAGGTCGCGACTTGAAAACAATGAGGACGTAACCTGAACCCAAAAATTTTAGAAAATGCAAAACGAACCAATTTTCTGAAAACCAAATATTTTACAGAAAAAGTGATCCCAAGCAATTACAAAACTAGTTAAACAGCATTTTAAACATCCTGCCAAAACTCCACTCAATCAAAATCAAAACCCTAGCAAGAGAAATACTCCCTACTCCTTTAAAACGCAGAAAACTAAACAAGAAGAACAACAAAACTAAAAACAAAAAGAGAAGATCTAACAGACCTTAAGAGAGACGAAGGATGGAATAATTGAGCACAAGGGTATAAAGGAGGCTTGATTTCAAACTACAGGAAGGGAATCTCAGAGTGGAGGCACTTAGAAATTGAAAGAGACGAGGAACAGGTGCAAGTAGACATTTATAGAGGGAACAAACTGTTAAGTAGGAGTTGAGCAGTTGTGACTTTAGAGGGAAGTTGAAAAGATGCGGCTATTGAAGAATCTGAGAGTGGAGGGCGAGTTGAAGGGAGATGAGGCGTTGTGGTTAGAGAAGGGTTAGAGGAAGGGTTGTGTGATTCTATAAGACGGATTTAGGGTTTTGGGTCCCTGGGGCAAACAGGGTTGGAATCCAGGGCAGGTTCAAGTCTCAAAAAGATAATTAGGGTGGAAATAAGTAAGGGTAAAGAGGTGAACTCATGGAAAAATCCTAACTTTTCATGTCAGGTCATGACCTGAGGTGTGTGAGGTTGTGACTTCGGTAGATAGAGGAGGGTTTAGGGTTTCAAAAAGGCTCCACGTCGTGACCTGAAGACAGTGAGGTTGTGACCTTAACTCACATAGAGCCTTTACCCAGTTTCTTTCCCAAGTCGCAACCTGAGATAGCGAGGTTGTGACTTCAACACACAGAGAGCTCCCCTCCTTAGACTAACCTCCAGATTGTAACTTGAAAGCAGCTAAGTCGTGATCGGGGGTCACGGAGAGGTCTTTGACACTTTAGACCCTAAAAAACCTCAAAATAAAGACTCTATACCAAAACCACTTACCAAAAAACCTATCAAAACAACCCTACTCAGCAATTCATCACCAAATTCTCAACAATTTAATACAAAACTTCAAAAACAAGTGATGGAAGATAGGGAAAAACTTTCAAAAGTTTCAAAATTTTCAAAAAAATTTGGCAAGTTTAACCAAAACCACCCATAACAAGGAATAACCCAATAAACACTTCACAAAACCACTTTTAAACCTCCCCCTCACACACTCAAAGCAATATCTGCATTGCAGCACACAGTCACATACCAAAACACAAAGCCCAAAAACAAAAAACAATGAAGGTGGAAGTTGTGAAGTTTAATTTAGGATTGAAGCACAACACATTACCCGTCTAGAGAGAAGAAAAGAGCTAAGTGCAAGGATGGGAAAAATCATGAATGTAATGAAAAGAGCTAAGCGCAAGGATGGGAAAAATCATGAATGCAATTAAGTGTATGGTGGTGAAAGAAAAGAAGCAAAATCACAGTCACATCAAACTCAAGGCTAGGGGAGATTATTCAAAACAAACAAAACAACAGAATTTAAAACTACTCCTACTGAGGACATCCCTTTCACAATCTCAAATAATCATAGCAAGATAATTTGAGTACAAGTAAATTCATGCGAAAAGTAAGAGACAAAGGAAACGGACGACCTGGCCTTAAGAAGGCAATGTGGGCTTTTCATAGAGCTTAAGGAAATGACCGTTGCACTGGAACATTTTTCCTATGGCCTTCTCCTTTAGCTCTATCATCTCGAAGCTATGCACTTTCGTCACAATGTAGGGTCCATCCAACTCATCTTGAACTTACCCTTCTTGAATTTGAATCAAGCTTGATACCTCAACACCTTGTCACCCTTCTTTAGCTGCTTTCTCAAGATGTTGGCATCGTGAACAAGCTTAGTTTTGTGCTTGTAGATGTCTGAGCTGTTGTAGTCATCTAACTTTATTTCTTCAAGTTCTTGATTTTGAAGGAGTCGATTCAGGCCAGCTTCCTCCAAATCAGCATTGTAGCTCTTAACCGCCCAGTATGATTTGTGCTCCAGTTCCATTGAAACGTGACAGGACTTCTCATAGATGATCTGATACAGAGACATCCCTATTAGCGTCTTGTGTAAGCTCAGCCAGGCCATTGGTTTGAGGGTAGTATAGGGTGGACACTTTATGGGAAACCCCATATTTAGCCAATAAGTTATTGAGTAACTTGTTGCAGAAGTGGGTTCCCTGATCACTGATTGGCACCTTAGGCACTCCAAATCTACTAAAGATAGTATACTTCAGAAATTTGGAAACCGTAGGTGTATTATCCTTTCATATGGGGATGGCTTCTACCCACCTAGAGAAGTAACCTACAGCTAGGAGGATGTATGTGTAACTGTGAGAAGGTGGAAAGGGACCCATAAAGTCTATTTCCCAAGCATCGAAGATCTCACAGAACAAGATGGGTTGCTGTGGCATTTCATTCCTTCCACTAACCCCCCAAATCGTTGGCATTTATCACATGCCTTACAAAAAGTGAATACAACTCTAAACAGGGTGGGCTAATAAAAACCTGCATCTAGCACCTTCCTAGCTATTTTTCTAGCACTAAAGTGCCCGCACATAAGGTATTATGGCAAGCTTCCAAGATAGACTGAGCCTCTACTTCAGGAATGCACCATCTAATCACTTGGTCAGCACATATTCTACATAGATGCGGTGGGTCCCAAATGTGGTAGAGAGTTTTGCTCTTAAGCTTTTGAGCCTGAAAAGTAGTCAATGAGAAGGGATTAAATCGATAGCAAGATAGTTAATTGAGTGAGCAAACCATGGCTGAGAAACAGATAATGCACATAAAGACTGGTTAAGGAAGGAATCACAAATATTGTCAGAATCTAATACTCCCCTTTGTCTATAGTGGTAGCCTACTCAAGTGATCTCCTACATGGTTGACATTACCGGCTCTATTTTTTACTTCCACATCAAATTCTTATAGTGTCACATCATAGGATAATTAGAAATAAGGAATATTTCTAAATAAATAAGGGCAAAAAACGATAAAGAGAAATAGAAGAATTTTGGTGGAAAATAATTATTATGATTTTCCAAGTCAATTATGAAAATTTAACTAATTAAGAAAAATTGGTACAAAATAATTATGGAAAAATATTGTAAGCCTTAGAAAATTAAGGAAAAATAAGGATAATATCATTTGAGAATTATATGAGATTATATAATTGTTTTTGTGACCAAATTACCCTTAGAGAAATTACAAAGGAATTTAAGAGTAATTTAGGCCACTTTAAGGGATTTTATTTGGAAAATTCTAAATAAATATTTTTAAGGAGAATAAAATTTCAAGAAAATTCCTATAATATTCTAAGGAATTATAAGAGATTTTGGAATTAAAAGAAGACTCTCAAATATCCAATATTTTTCCTAATTCCTTTGAAAAATGGAAAAATCACTAAAGAGAAGGAAATTAGTTTTTCCTTTTTAGTTAATTATTGGGAATTTAATTTTGAGATTAAAGAGGGCATTTTGGGAAGATAAGAATAAGGAGAATAAATTATGGATCTGACAGAAAATAATCATAAAGGCCAGAGTACTTTAATTATAGAAAAGAAATTAAAGCCGGAGTCAAAGTGCACCGATAAAGTAAAAACTAGAGTCTTGCAATTCAAATAGCTCACATTTTGCCATGTGTTAAGCCCCTAATAGAGAGGATTTTGACTTTTGGTAATTAATTTCAATTGGGTTTAGTTAATTAAGAAAGAGAATGCAAGATTAAAAGGGGATAATAACACTTGGATTTTCATTAATAATGGTAGTTAGGATATTTTACTCATTAAACAGCTTTTCCTCCCCCTATTTTTCAGACCCTTGTTTATTCAAAAGAGAGAAAGTGAGAGCAAGAGAGAGTTTGAAGAAGAACCAAGAGAAAAGGCACCAACTTTGATCATCCAACCAAGGTTCAAGGTTAGTTTTTGGTTCTAAGTTGTGCCTTGCCTTGTTTGCTTGAGTTGTATGGTTAAAATTTATGGTTCTCTCCTTTTTCTTATGCTGGCCCAATCATATATATAGTAGGGGAGGAAGTTTTGTTGTTCAATCTCCTTAGAACACTTCAAAGCATGATAGTTCTTAGTGGTTACAAGTGGTTATATATTGTTCTTAAAGGGTTTTCCTTGTTGTATTTCTTGAGAACCAATTCAGCCAACCTAGGAACTGGACTCCTAGGATGAGTTTTTCAATATTTTAAGGCTTCCATTGTGTTCAAATGGAAAATGGTGTAGGGTAAACCTAAAGAACAAGTGTTAGAAGCATTGGAACCAAAGTTGAAATTTTTAGATAATGAACCCTATAGGTTCGGTCAAGTGGAATCTAAAAAGAGGGGTTTTATTTTCTTAAATCCAAGTACGTATTTAGAAGCTATATGAAAAATCATGTAGGAATAAGTTAAAAGGAAATTTTTAGGGTTAAAGAAACAAACTCTAAAAATTCAAGAACAAAGAGAGAAGCTTTAAAAGGGTTTAAGAAATTCTTGAGTTATGTTGTTGATTTTTGCATGGAATGGTTGATGATCTTGCTGCCCCTTTTTTGGTTTATCTTGTTAGGGTTTGAAATTTGTGAAGGGAAGAAAGAAAAACAAAGAAACCTCAAGTCTTTGGAGTAAGGTAGCAAAGTTTAACCTAGTTACTAACATTAACTTTGCATTGCTGATTATTACATGATTAATTGCTATTATGTGGATAAGCTTTACTAATTGTGATGTGGCTGCTCTTTGTACTTTATTACTTTGGCCTTTGCATGATTGAGATTACCAAATTATGGGAATGCTAGTTCACCAATAGTAGCTAATGTGGTTATGCATAATAATGATGTTTGTTGATGATATAGTTGGTTAATTTTACTATTGGGATTTCATTGTAATCTCATTCCTTCAAAATAAAATATAACCTTTTAGAATCTAAATCATCAAAGGGCAAGCTACAAATTCAAGGTTAATTATGGTGCCAGACTGTCACATCTGGTAGTACGATAATTAGGAATAAGAATATCCCTAAATATTTAAAGGCCAAAAATCACAAGGAGAAATAGAAGAATTTTGGTGGAAAATAATTATTATAATTTTCCAAGCCAATTATGAAAAGTTTGACTAATTAAGGAAAATTGGTCAAGAATAATCATGGAAAAATAATTCCGAGTCTTAAAAAATTAAAGAAAAATAAGGACAATGTTCCTTGAGAATTATATGGGATTATAAAATTGGTTTTATGACCAATTTGCCCTTAGAGAAATTACAAGGAAATTTAAGGGCGATTTAAGCTAATGTAAGGTCCTTTATTTGAGAAATTCCAAATAAATATTTGAAAGGAAAATAAAATCCCAAGAAAATTCCTATGATATTCCAAGAAATTATAAGAGATCATGGAATTAAAAGAAGACCCTCAAGTATCCGAGATTTTTTCCAATTCCTTTTAAAAGAGGAAAAATCACCCAAAGGAAAGGAAATTAGTTTTCCTTTTTATTTCATTATTGGGAAATTAAAATTGAGACAAAGAGGCCAATTTGGGAAGATAAAAATGAAGAGAATAATTTATGGATCTGACAGAAAATAATTATAGAAGCCAGAGCACTGTAATTATAGAAAAGAAATTAAACCCGAAGTAAAAGTGCACCGATAAAGTGTTAATCGGAGTCTTGCACTTTACTTGGCCTACAAGTTGCCACTTGTCAAGCCTTTAATGGGTGGTAATTAGAGCTTTCCAAGTGTCAAGCTACCAATGGAGAGGATCTTGACTTTTGAAATTAATTTCAATTGTCATTAAGTTAATTAAAAGGGAAAATGCAAGACTAAGTAGGCACTTGACACTTGGCTCCTCATTAAATGTGATAGATGAGATATTTTTGGTTCATTAATGAGCTCATTTCCTCCCCCTAAATCTGATTATGGTTCGGCCAAAGTGAGAACAAGAGAGAAAAGGGAGAGTTTCAAGTGGAAATCAAGGGAAAGTCATCAACTTTGATCATCCAACCAAGATTGAAGGTTAGCTTTTGTTCTTAAGTTGTTCTCCACCTTGTATGCTTGAGTTGTATGGTTGAAAATCATAGTTCCCCTTCTCTTTTGATGCTGGCTGATTGAGCTCAAGATATTATTATCTTTTCATTACATTATCCATGATTTTGTGGTATTTTCTGGCCCTTTTTAATGATTATTGTGCTTAATCTAGATTAAGAGTCTTTACTTTAAGTTAGTGTCTTTTTTAGGATAAAATTGTCATAATTGGTAATTAATTGTATTCAATTGATTTCTAGGACAATTGATACTTCAATTTGTTGTTTTTTTTATTGTAGGACACTAAAGATTGGGGCCAGAATTGAAGAACTCAAGGCACAAGAAGCAGGAAAGGATCCTCTGCCTATGTTCACTGCAGCACACATTTGATTTCGCCGCGGTGAAATTCATCTGTTGAAGCAAGGCTCTCTGCCATGTTTCACCGCGGCGAACCTCTCGTATCAGCGAATCTCAGACCCGACCATTTCGGGAAATTTTGACCTACCCATCCCCAGAAACTGACCCATGCACGCAATTTTCGGGTTAGAAACCCTATTTTGGGTATAATGAGGTGAGACTCTCATCATTCAGCCACCACCTACATTTCTATCATCTTCTTCTCTCATCTCTCCCTCAGAAACCCTAATCCTCCATTTCCATTTCTTCCATCTGCTACTGTCATGGCTGAAGAACAATTTTTAGTTGGAGCTGATTCAAGAGCTATGATGAGCTAAGCTTCTCAACTCTTGAATATGGTGGAAGAAGCATGAGTTCCAAGAGCTTCAAAGGGGAGTTAGCTTTATCCATAGTTCTAGCTCTTTATTTATGAATTTTTAGGTCTTAGGATTTGTAAATTTAGGCTGAACTATTTTGATTATGGTTGTAATCAATTTTGGATGATTATCTTGTGTATTGGATTAGTTAATGTTGAATTTGAGCTTCAATATATGTGGTTACATATATGTTTCTATGCAACTCTTTTGATACTCTCTTTCTTGCATGGTATTGTTTGATTGTTGAGTTAATCTAGGCTTGCATTAAACCAAGTACATTAATTAATCTTAATACACACACTAAGTGAGCTTAATAGGATCTTATGAGATGGGTGGCCATTGATTAAGATCCTAGACTTAAAGAGTTCTTTAAGGTTTTTCCTTTAAAAAACTTGGTGATTTTTACTCCCAAAATTATTTTGAACTATGATTGCTTCAAAGCCATTTTCAAGAGATTACCTATCATTAATTTCCACTACATTACTACTATCTTAGAAAAATCCAAAAACTTAGTAACTTAGATTTGATTTAATTGCATTTAGTTTTGGCACATTTCATTAAATGTTAAAAACCCAAAAACCCCCCTTTTTCATTACTCTGCATAACATTTAGTCTAACCTAGATCACTAACTAAGGCTCCCAAAAGAGAAACGACCCGAGTTTGCATTACTGCATAGCTTGGATAAATTTTTGAGTGAGAACCCCTAAGCGAACGATAAGAAAGGCTTTCTTTCACTGGCCGAAACATATATATTGTAGAGGAGGAAGTTTTATGGTTCAATCTTGCTAGAACACTTCAAAATATGGTAGATCCTAGTGGTTTAGTGTTGTTTTAAGAAATTTTTCATGGTTGAACTTCAAGATGTATGGTTCGGCCAAAACTAAATCTGGACCCTAGGATGATTTTTTCCAAAGTTCTGAGGCTTCCATTGTGTTCAAAATGAAAAATGGTGTAAGGTAAACCTAAAGAACAAGTGTTGGAAGCCATAGAATCAAAGTTACAATTTTTGGATTCTAAACCTACAATAGATAGATAGGAACTTTGAGATAGTGAGGTCCAGGTGGAAAGCCCTAGTGAAATGTCTTAAGGATCAAGAAAAAGAGGACGAGACAGATAGCTATGCAGGGAACTAGCGTAGAAGTTGGCATGTTCCCATTAATGTTAATAAATACTCAGTTGCTTGGGGTTAGTTGAGAGGCACCCTTTTTCAGGGGATAAGGTCTTGGCTAGGAGTTTTCCTAGAGAAAATGGGAATTAGTCCTCCGAGTTGGAATTGATATTGCTCAAGATGGAGCAAAATGCCCTATCCGAGAGGGAAAAGGGAAGCAGCCGAGGCAAGGCAAGTAGAGTTGACCTTACCCAATGGGAGTATGACTAGCCAAGAACAAAGCTAGGCTTAGATGTACCTGAGCTTAGCAGAGTACTGGAGTAAGCAGAAAGAAAAAGAACCTCAAAAGTCCTCTCCCTATTGTTGGAAATTGTGCCCTAGGGGCCAATCATTGTGTTATGAACATTGTTGATTTATGAATTTCTTAATTATGTTATCATATTATTTGCATGTTTACTGTGATGACTATCCTTGGATAACTCATGATTTTATCCTAAATGTCCCTGGTCAGTCATCTATGTGGGAGCAGAGATGAAATAAGACATGTATGACTTTGAAGATGTATAGAGATATAAATCAAAGTCATAGGCACATGTAAGAGTACAAGGTGTTGGACCGACCCGCTATGAGAGAGCTGCAGGGATTAAGTCATAAGCTTCTCTCATATACAAACCATGTCACTATGCCCTTTTAACCTGAGATCATCATGGATTCCTACATGAGAAATGCTCAGCTTTGACCTAGTCAAAAGTCACTTTTGACCGAGTGATCATAAAGACTATGTTCAGGCTTATTGGTTTTTCATATAGAGGAATGTGAATGGTCAAGATGGAATTTGTCCCTCACATTCATAGAGAGATATTACTGGGCCCCTCGATGAGTGAGTCTGAGAAATGTATGGCCATACTATAATGGAAAGGTAGTTCCATTTCTATACTCAGACTACTCAGGGATCGAGAAAGTAATGGTCAGGAATAGGAGGATGACGTTCTCCATGCCTCATCCATGACCAAAATGTCATGTGACAAAAGGGACGTGATATGGTTGTATGAAAGGTTACATCGTTCATCGATCCTCATATGATTTGGGTATTCGTGATGTCTTGCTAGAGACCGCTTACGACTTGTGAGTCATTATAGTAAATGGCCCACTGCCAACTTCATATGGGCCTATAGGGTCGCACACAAAATAGCCCAACACGAGCTATGATGTCCAGATTCATTGAATCTAAGATATGTCCAGATTCAATGAATAATCTAGGGTGGACGTGTATATATATATAAATTCGCGTATCTATATATTATATGATATAAGAGATATTTATAAGATTTGATTTATAAGGATAAATTAAATCTCTATCACTTTTAAATTTGAAATTTAGATTGATATGATATCTTAGATTTGATTTATTGGGATAAATTAAATCTATATCAGTTCTAGATTGATATGGTATAATATAATATCTCAAATTTGATTTATTAGAATAAACCAAATATAATTCCGTCATATCTTTATTTTGAATTAAATGAATAGGTGAATTAAATCTGTGGGATGGATTTAATATAAACCGTATTTATTTAATTGATTTCTTATCAAATTACACAATATATGATATTGTATTAATTTCTAAATTAATTTAGGATTAATTCTGAAATCCAATATCCTTCATACTATCGATAGCATCCTATATATTTGATATTTAGGAGCTAGGGTTTTATGTGTGTGAGAGAGCAAAAGGTTTGCAGATAAGAAACGGCCAAAATAGAAACGGTGAGGACGGATTCTCGGAAAAGCCCTAGAAGGGCAAGAGGCGCTAGCACGTCATTCGTGATTGGAACGCTATTCGTGTGGATACCGGTAGAGGAAGCCGATCTGAGTTGTCGACTTCTCACGAACAAAAGGAGAGCATAGGCATCCTGAACGTCGGAATCTCCGAGCCACCAACGATTTAAATACCGTAGGTAACACCTCTTACTACTTGACTTAAACACAATCGGTAGATCCGGGCAAGGGATTGGAAAATTTTAAAGTTATTTTTCCACTACGTGCCTTTCAATCCCTTACACCTATGACTTCCAGAAGCAGCTGCGAATAGAAAAGAGGCTCCCTCTTGTAGGGATAAGATGTCCGGTTGGCACGCTATGGACATAGCAACCAGTAAGAGCTTACACTCCTTGCATTAAAATGCCAGATGTTATGCATGCTATAGTATGCTCGTATTGAAAAGCAAAGTAGAGGAAAGAGAAGTTGCATAAGTCCTCTTTCTGTACCGTTCTAAAGTAGTAAGAGACGGTAAGAGCAGCTGGAAGAGTAAGAGAACTCCTAAGACAGATTGGCTTAGGCACCTAAGAGACGAATAGGTGGCCTGGGAAATTGATAGGAGACTTAACAAAATGGTATTGGTTCATGGAACAGTTTTGGGGAATTATTGGTATGGTGATCAACTGAGTGGAGATGACTTCACTTAGTCCTATGGTCTAAGTCTCCCAGAGATTGGTACCTATTTGGGAAGATAAGGACCAGGGATGAGTTGGGGATGTGGAAACCTCGTTCGTTGTAAACCAGTATTGAGTACCCATGACCTCCTTCCAGATAACCTTATCATTGATTAGGCTAGATTCAATTTCCTTCCGATTAACAGAGGAAAGCCAGAGTTAGAGGAGTTAGAGCCATAAGACCTGAAAAAGAGACATTCAGGCTAGCTTTAGATACAGGAAGAACTCCATGTGACACAGAAGCAAACTGAGTATTGACAGAAAAATCCTTAAGATGAGGCAAGAGACAAGAATGTAAGCTGAAAAGACCCGACTAAAGATAGATCGGAAAAAGGGGTCTAAGACAGTAAAGTACCAAGGTTAAGCAAATCAGAATCAGTGCTTCAATTTCTCGTCAGCACTGTTTAGTTAAGTAATTTAGGGAAAAGTAGCCCAAGGAAGGATGACCCTGGGAAAGAATGTGAGAAAGTACAAAAACGAGAAATGTTAGCTATTTTAGCAAGAATGCACTAAATCTAACAGAAAATGGAAGATGAAAGTTGATGAAGCTGTTAAGCTACTGAGTATCCTAAGCAGTATGGTTTCAGACTAAGACCTAAGATTTACTTGAAGTTTTGAAGGTCCTTATGAAAGAAATGGACACTACTATCAACTTTAGTATAGCCTACCATCCTGAGACGGATGGGCAGACACAGAGAATGATATGGATGTTAGAAGATGTGCTACACGTATATGTACTTGATTTCGGTGGTAACTAGGATACGTACTTACCATGAGCCAAATTCAGTTAAGATGGCCATTTCCATTCAAGTATCTAAATGGCGCTATAAGAAGCACTCTATGGGGGAAGTATAGATCTCCCTTATGCTAGATAGAGCTTAATGAAAGCAATAAGTATGGTCCTAAGTTAGTGGATCAGACTCTCTAGTAGATTAAAGTTATTCAGCAAAGACTTATAATGGCTCAAAGTAGACAAAAGAGCTGCTCATATATTAGAGGAGACCGTTAAAGATTGAAGTTGGTAATTAAAGTGTAACCAACAACAAAAATCGGTCGATCCCTAAAGCTTAAGAAGTTAAGTTCAAAGTATGTTAGACCGTTTTAAATTTTGCCCAAGAGTGTACCAGTAGATTAAAAGTGACACTTCCCCCGAAGGTAAGTCAAATTCATGATGTTTACCATGTCTCCTAAGAAAAGAAGTACGAACCAGACTAGACACATGTCATAAGTTATGATGACATTGTGCTCCAGAGCAACCCGTCTTTGAGATCAGACTAAAGCGAATCACTAATCAGAAAGTAGAATGGCTGAGAAACAAGCAGTTTTCACTAGTTAAGGTTGTCTGGAAAGGCTTATACTAGAACAATGAGGGAGATAGAGACTAAGACAGAGGAAAAGTATCCTAAACTTTTCCAATAAGATACACTTTAAATTTCGAGGACGAAATTTATTTAGAGGGGGAGAAATGTCACATCCGGTAGTACGATAATTAGGAATAAGAATATCTCTAAATATTTAAAGGCCAAAAATGACAAGGAGAGACAGAAGAATTTTGGTGGAAAATAATTATTATAATTTTCCAGGCCAATTATGAAAAGTTTGACTAATTAAGGAAAATTGGTCAAGAATAATCATGGAAAAATAATTCTGAGTCTCAAAAAATTAAGGAAAAATAAGGAAAATGTTCCTTGAGAATTATATGGGATTATAAAATTGGTTTTATGACCAATTTGCCCTTAGAGAAATTACAAAGGAATTTAAGGGCGATTTAAGCTAATTTAAGGTCCTTTATTTGGGAAATTCCAAATAAATACTTGGAAGGAGAATAAAATCCCAAGAAAATTCCTATGATATCCCAATGAATTATAAGAGATCATGGAGTTAAAAAAAGACCCTCAAGTATTCGAGATTTTTTCCAATTCCTTTGAAAAGAGGAAAAATCACCCAAAGGAAAGGAAATTAGTTTTCCTTTTTATTTAATTATTGAGAAATTAAAATTGAGACAAAGAGGACAATTTAGGAAGATAAAAATGAGGAGAATAATTTATGGATTTGACATAAAATAATTACAGAGGCCAGAGCACTGTAATTATAGAAAAGAAATTAAACTCGAAGTAAAAGTGCACCGATAAAGTGTTAATTGGAGTCTTGCACTTTACTTGGCCTACAAGTTGTCACTTGTCAAGCCTTTAATGGGTGGTAATTAGAGCTTTCCAAGTGTCAAGCTACCAATGGAGAGGATCTTGACTTTTGAAATTAATTTCAATTGTCATTAAGTTAATTAAAAGGGAAAATGCAAGACTAAGTAGGCACTTGACACTTGGCTCCTCATTAAATCTGATAGATGAGATATTTTTGGTTCATTAATGAGCTCATTTCCTCCCTTTAAATCTAATTATGGTTCAGCCAAAGTGAGAACAAGAGAGAAAAGGGAGAGTTTCAAGTGGAAATCAAGGAAAAGTCATCAACTTTGATCATCCAACCAAGATTCAAGGTTAGCTTTTGTTCTTAAGTTGTTCTCCACCTTGTATGCTTGAGTTGTATGGTTGAAAATCATAGTTCCCCTTCTCTTTTGATACTGGCCAAAACATATATATTGTAGAGGAGGAAGTTTTATGGTTCAATCTTGCTAGAACACTTCAAAGTATGGTAAATCCTAGTGGTTTAGTGTTGTTTTAAGAAATTTTTCATGGTTGAACTTCAAGATGTATGGTTTGGCCAAAACTAGATCTGGACCCTAGGATGATTTTTTTTCAAAGTTCTGAGGCTTCCATTGTGTTTAAAATGAAAAATGGTATAGGGTAAACCTAAATAACAAGTGTTGGAAGCCATAGAATCAAAGTTACAATTTTTGGATTCTAAACCCTAATGGTTCGGCCAGATCAAAACTGAAGGAAGGAAATTTATTTTGTTAAATCTAAGTAGATATTTGGAATCTACATGAAAAATCATGTAGGATTGAGCTAAGAGGGAATTTTTAGGGTTTAAGGAAACCAACTCTAAAAATTCATGAATAAAGATAGAAGCTTTAAGGGGGTTTAGGAGTTACTTGAATTATGTTATTGATTTTATAAGGAATGGTTGATGATTCTTGCTGCCATTTTTGTGGATTGTCATGTTAGGGTTTGGCATTTGTTGAAGCAAGAAAGAAGAACAAGAAAATCAAAGAGCATTGGATCAAGGTAGTAAGATTTAATTGACCTTAATGTTGAATGTTGCATTGATTGCTATGCAATTTCATGTGCTATTATGTGGTTGAAATAAATGATGAGGATGATGATGATTGTGTAGCTATACTCCTTGCTTTATGTACCTTGGCAATTGCATGTTAGAGTGCTACATGTATGAGGTAATGTAGTTCACCATTAATAGCAAAAAGGTTGAAATGCTTGTGATTGATGCATGTTAATGTTTTGGTTGATTGGTCTTACTACTGGGATTTTCAAAAATCCCATCCCCCAAATATAATGTAACAAGTGTTACACCATACAAATTCGTGGACATTTGATTATGTATAAATTCCATGGTTGGTGCTGTAATCCCTAAGCAGGACATTAGTTTAGAGCCACATTTTATTTAGTTACCGAATGAATTTCTGCACGAAATTTGGTATGGTTAGAGTTGACATCGTGAGCTTCAAATTGATAGGCAGCACGTCAAAAATGGGCAACTACACGATTTATAATAATTTTTCAAAGTTAAAGTTCAGAATCTGGAAAAAGGGTTTTTGCCAAATGGACAGAGGTGAATTTTACAAAAACCTGACACTTTTTTATAGGAAATTAGATCATGAGATTATTTTTCCTTGAAAGAGGACTTAAAGAGATTTAACTATCATTTTGAACCACCCTATTTTGATTTTTGTGGAATAAGTTAAGAATTTTTGAAGTCGGGCCAGAAAACTAGATTTTTACCCGATAAACAATAAAAATCTGAAAATTAGCGTCTTCCAAAGATTTTTTTGAGCCCAAGACCATCCAATGTGGTCCAAAATAATTTTGAAAGGAACCTAAGTCAATATAATAGTAAGGTGTGACACAGACCATAAAAATGTTGTTGGCTTTTGGTTATGTAATTATTTTGTTGTTTAGTGCCATAACCCTAACTGCACCGCCAACTTGCAGTGACATTTTGACTAGGTTCCTGAGCGTATTACATAACAAAATTTGGTATGATTGTAGACCACGTCCTAACTTCAATTTGATAGATAACACGTTAAAAATGACCAACTACACGATTTATAATGTTTTTTCAAAGTTAGGGTCCAGAATCTGGAAAAGGAATTTTTACCAAAAGGACAGTGGTGACTTCCACAAAAACCTGACACTTTCTCAAATTGAATTAGTTTACAAGTTTATTTTTTCTTGAAATAGAATTCAAATAGCTTTTTACAAAATTTTGAACCACTCTATTTTGATTTTTCTAGATTGAGTTATGATTTTTTGAATTTGGACCAGACAACTGGATTTTTACGCAATAAACAGTAAAAATCCATAAATTAGCGTTTCTTGTGAAAAATTGAGCCCAAGACCATCTGATGTAGTCTAAAATGGTTTTGATTGAACCCTTAGTTGATCTGATCGTAAGGTGTGACATGTAACAGCAACATCCACCTCAAGAGCCTCGGCTTCGATTAAGGTTTGTGAAAGAGATATTTCACTGTTGCGTGATTTGTAAATACAACTACCTTGGAATTTATGAGATAGGGTTGAAACTTATCAAACAAAAAAACAATTGCAAACAATTCTTTTTCAGTAGTGGTGCAGTTTTTCTAAGCTGCACTTAGAGTTTTAGAGGCATAAACAATCACTTTATAAACAGAATTCTCCCTTTAACCCAACATTGCCCCCATACTCAAGTTTGAAGCATCACAAGAAATTTCAAAAGGCAAATTCCAGTTGGGAGAGGTCAAAATAGGAGGAGTAACTAGCCTGTTCCTTAATTCATCAAAAGCAAGCTCACATGTATGGTCAAGTTGAAAATCGACATCCTTTTGTAGCAGTTTGGAAAGAGGTAAAGCAATTTTATTAAAATCCTTGATGAACCTTCTATAGAACCCTACGTGTCCTAAAAAGGACCTCCACTCTTTCAAGTTGGAAACATAGGGTAAAGAAGATATCACCTCTACTTTGGCTTTATTAACCTCTATTCCTTTTTCAGAGATCAAATGACCTAGCACGATGTCTTGATTGACCATAAAATGACATTTTTCATAATTCAAAACCAGCTTTTTCTCAATGCACATGCTAAGATTTTGTCAAGACTTTTCAAGCATCTTTCAAAAAAATTGTCATAAATAGTAAAATCATCCATGAACACATACATCCATACATTTTTCAATAAATTCAGTAAAAATCGAGAGTATACAGTGTTGGAATGTGCCAGGGGCATTACAAAGACCAAAAGACATTCTTTTGTAGGCATAGGCTCCAAAAGGACAAGTGAAACTTGTCATATCCAGTAATATGGCATTTAGGAATAGGGATATTCCTAAATAATTAAGGGTCAAAAATGACAAGGAGAAATAGAAGAATTTTGGTGGAAAATAATTATTATAGTTTTCCAAGCCAATTATGAACAGTTTGACTAATTAAGGAAAATTGGTCAAGAATAATTATGGAAAAATAAATCCAAGTCTCAAAAAATTAAGAAAAAATAAGGACAATATTCCTTGAGAATTATATGGGATTATAAAATTAGTTTTATGACCAAATTGCCCTTTATTTGGTCATAAATATTTTTGAAAAATTCCAAATAAATATTTTTAAGGTCCTTTATTTGGAAAATTCCAAATAAATATTTTTAAGGAGGATAAAATCCTGAGAAAATTCCTATGATATCCCAAGAAATTATAAGAGATTATGGAATTAGAAGAGGACCCTCAAGTATCCGAGATTTTTCCCAATTCCTTTGAAAAGTGGAAAAATCAACAAAGAGAAGGAAATTAGTTTTCCTTTTTATTTAATTATTGGAAAATTAAATTTGAGACAAAGAGGGTAATTTGGGAAGATAAAAATGAGGAGAATAATTTATGGATCTGACAGAAAATAATTACAGAGGGCAGAGCACTGTAATTATAGAAAAGAAATTAAACTTGGAGTAAAAGTGCACCAATAAAGTGAAGATTAGAGTCTTGCACTTTACTTGGCCCACAAGTTGCCACTTGTCAAGCCTCTAATGGATGGTAATTAAAGTTTTCCAAGTGTCAAGCCACCAATGGAGAGGATCTTGACTTTTGAAATTAATTTCATTTGGCATTAAGTTAATTAAGAGAGAGGATTAAGATTAAGTAGGCATATGACACTTGGCAAATCATTAATATTGGTTGGTGGGATATTTTGTGCACATTAATGAGCTCCTCCTCCCTTATTTTCTGAATATGTTTCGGTCAAGAGAGAGCTAGAGAGGAAAAGAAAGAACTTCAAAGGGAGACCAAGGAGAAAGGCATCAACTTTAAGCATACAAGTGAGAATCAAGGTTAGTTTATGGTTCCAAATGGTTCCTTGCTTTGTTTGCTTGAGTTATATTATTGAAATTTCTAGTTTTCTTCCTGTTTTGGTGCAGGCCAAAATGCATAATAAGTAAGGGGAGAAGTTTTATTGTTCAATCTTGGTAGAGCACTTCAAAGCATGATAGATCCTAGTGGTTACAAGTGGTTGTAAGTTATTTTTGAAGTGTTTTTTTTTGTTATGTTACAAGTGGGCCATTTCGACCAAAGCAAGAGTTGAACCTTAGGATTTTTTTTCAAAGTTTTGAGGCTTCCATTATGTTCAAAATGGAAAATGGTGTAGGGACCTAAAGAACAAGTGTTGGAAGCCATAGAATCAAAGTTGCAATTTTTGGATTTTGAACCCTATTGGTTCGGTTAGTTCAAAACTAAAATAAGGAATTTTATTTTGTTAAATCCAAGTAGCTATTTGGAATCTACATGAAAAATTATGTAGGAATAAGTGAAAAGGGAAGTTTTAGGGTTTAAGGAAACAAACTCTAAAATTTAAAGAACAAAGGTAAAAGCTTTAAGGGACAAAGGTTGTCCTTGAGTTATGTTGTTAATTTTTATGTGGAATGGTTAATGATTCTTGCTATCCTATTTGTGGATTGTCATGTTAGGATTTGGCATTTGTGGAAGCAAGAAAGAAGAACAAGAAAATCAAAGAGCATTGGATCAAGGTAGTAAGATTTAATTAACTGAATGTTGACTGTTGCATTGATTGCTATGCAATTTCATGTGCTATTATGTGGTTGAACTAAATGATGATGATGATGATAATTGTGCAGCTATACTCCTTGCTTTGTGTGCCTTGGCTATTGCATATTAGAGTGCTACATGTACAAGGTAAAGTAGTTCCCTATTAATAGCAAAAGGTTGGAATGCTTGTAATTGATGCATGTTGATGTTTTTGTTGATTGATCTTACTACTGAGATTTCATTGAAATCTCATTCCCCATATGTAACTAATATTTTAGGGACTAAACCATTAAAAGGGAGGCTGCAAATCCAAGGATAAATATGGTGATGAACCATGAGGAAATATTTGTATTTAGTTATGTATAAGTATCTATGGTTGGTGTTGTAATCCCTAAGCAAGACGCCAAATTAGAGCCAGGTTTTAGTAAGTTACCGAATGAATTTCTACATGAAATTTGACACACTTAAAGTTGACATCATAAGATTCAAATTGATAGGTAGCACGTTAAAAATGGCCAACTACACAATTTTTAATGACTTTTCAAAATTAAGGTTCAGAATCTGGAAAAAAGATTTTTGCCAAATGGACAGAAGTGACTTTCACAAAAACCTGACACTTGTTCAAATGGAATTGGTTCATAGGATTATTTTTCCTTGAAATAGCATTCAAATATATTTTTATAGAATTTTGAAACACTCCATTTTGATTTTTCTAGATTAAGTTATGAATTTTTGAAGTTGAGCCAGAAAACTAGATTTTTACCCGATAAACCGTAAAAATCCGAAAATCAGCGTTTTTCATGGATTTTTGAGCCTAAGACCATCCAAGGTGGTCTAAATTGGTTTTAATTAAACCCTAAGTGGATCCGATAGTAAGGTGTGACAAAAGTGGTCTTATCCTGGTCCTTAGGGTCTATAGGAATTTGAAAATATCCAGAATATCCATCTAAGAAGCAGTAATGATGCTTCCTTGCTAACTGTTTAAGCATTTGATCAATAAAAGGCAAGGGAAAGTGATCTTTCCTAGTGGATTCATTCAATTTCCTATAGTCAATGCAAACTCTTCATGCGTTTTGCACCCTAGTTGGGATGAGTTCATTGTTCTCATTTTTAACTACTGTATCCTACTCTTTTTTAGCACGACTTATACCAGTGACACCCATTCACTATTAGATATAGCGTAAATAATTCTGACCCTCAGAAGTTTATCTACTTCTTTACTAACCACATCAGAAATTAGAGGATTTAACCTCCTCTGGCTTTGTTTAATTGTCTTGGAATCCTCAGTCAGTGAAATCCTATAGGTACACACAGTAGAGTCAATTCCCTTAATGTCAGCTAGTTGCCAATCCAAAGTCTCCCTATTTCTTCTAAGGACTCCCATTAGACTAGTCTCTTCATGTTCAGTTAAAGAACTAGAAATAATGACAGGCAAATTCTTAGGCTCAAGATAAGCATATTTGAGATTGGGAGGTAAATCTTTCAGTTCTAAAGTTGGGGGTTGAACAATAGAGGGAATTAGAGTAGGAAAATCAACAGAGTTAGAGAAAATCCCCTTTGTAGACCCTTGTGAAATGCACTCGTTAGCTTCACTTGGATCTACTATGCTTGTTTCAATTCTATTAGATGTTATGCCAAACTCGAGTTGGTTTATAACAGTAACAACCTTAGGTTGGTTCACCTCCATACCTACATCATTATTAGAGATTAGATCATTCAAAAATCATAAGGTATGGGGTGTAATTTTAGAATGTGTATGAGTAGCAATTGAGTCAAAAAGTATTAGCCCTTTAACCAAAGTCTTCAAGACATAAGGTAATGGAGTAATTAAAGTCTAAAGTTCAAGAGGTGAAACAGGGGACGTAGGTCACGACCTCACTTCACAGAGGTCACCCTCTCAACAGTTCTGGTCTGAGGTCGCGACTTGAGAATCCTTAGGTCGTGACCTTAACTCACAGTGGCTTATATCCTCAGATTTTGCTCTACTCTTAGCACCTACCACTTCTTGAACACCTACATCTTTAGCTAACAAACTCTTTCCAAGGTCAATATCAGTTGTAAATGCAGAAATAGAATTAAAACTTAATGGGAAAGAAAAGTCTTGAGAAATGGAAAGCATGCTATCAATTTCTAAAGAATTAATGCATGGCAACTTATCTCCATAAGAACTAGAAAATGAATAAACAGAAGAGAGGGAATTGAAATATTCATCATATACACTTAAAGATGAATCAAGTTTATAGGATTCATGTGATGGTTGATGGAGCCTTGTCGTTAGGGGCTCTCAAAAATACTAGAATTAAGCTTGGAAGTGCAGTGGCTCAACCCTAGGTCATTCTTCTCAAGGAGGCTTGTTGTTCAAGAGTTTTGTCAATTAAATGCCTTCACAAATTATTAACAGTGGAAGTGATCTAGTTATTTATATTGATTTTCTGGCTTTGCAAATGTAGAATGTAAATGTTTGTATCTTTTGGTTTATCTAAGTGAGAAATTGTGAAGTGAATGAGTGATAGAATATCAGATATGAGTGAAGTGTTTTCCTGGAAATGTGCTCTACCTTCCTAGTCCACTTATGGATGCAGGAGTTCAACAACCAAATCAAGACTTGGCCAACAACTCGTTGGCTCCCTTGATGTCAAGACTACAACTCATATGAATCAACAACAAGGCTAGAATCATTCGGCTTAGGAAAAATAAAATGATAAATCAATCCTCCGGTGACAATCACAACCGTGCATTGTCTTAAAAATATGTTGAATTGATTATGAGAACTGAAACAACTTGTCCAGAAACCACAATGCAATACGACTAAGGAATTAGAAGGAACAATCTCAACTTGATCTTGTAAATGAAATATCATTCTACTAATCCTAATCAGATTCAACAACTCCAGTGAAAGAGTAAATCAAATCAAATCCTGAACTACAACTTGAATTGAACAACTCGCTCAATCATTCTATAGATTCAGACTAGAGCTAAGAATCTAGAAGAAACTCCCTTTAATTGAATCAGGAACTCAGGTTTGCTTCATTTCCAGGACGAACACGGACGCTTAGCTGCTCATGGCTGTAAGGAGAACTACACTGAGATGCTCCCAAATCCCCATGGCAGAACTTGACGGAAGGAGATTGAGATGGTGAGATGAAGAAATGGATGAGATGGAGAGAGCTGAGACGGAGGGAGAGTGTATTGGAGAAGAATGGTGATCCCCCCTCAATTCTCATTCTTTCCATTTTGTAACTAACTCCCTTTATCTGGCTAGGATCCGCGCCTTTTAGGATGGAGCTCCATGATCCGGGTCATCCAATTTCCTCCTCCCGCGTTGTTCGATCGTTTCTGGTTCAAATTGCTGATATGCGTCATCCGCCGCGGCTCCTCCGACAATCCGCCGCGGCGCCTTACCAATACGGTGTCGTTTGGATTATTGAATCTGAGTTACATGTAAATGCCAATCCGCCGTGGCGCCTCTGTCCATCCGCCGCGGCGCCTTTTACCGAGAGTCCCCTTGGAAATCCGCTGTGGCTCCTCTGTCCATCCGCCGTGGCGCCTTTTACCGAGAGTCCCCTTGGAAATCCGCCGTGGCGCCTTTGTCCATCCGCCGTGGCGCCTCAGACAGAACTGAAACTCCCTGAAATTCACAGCAAAGCAAGGATCAAAAGTACACACATATAAAATCATATAAAAACATGTAAAAACACATGCAAAACCTCACAATTCCTCTCACCAACTCTTATGCACAATGGAAGCTAATTATGCCCAAAGTATGTAAATATAGATGGCAAAAGCATGAGTTTAGGGCTAGAAATGTATGCAAATAATGAGACTTATCAACTCCCCCACACTTAGCTTTTGCACTCCTGGGCAAATCAGGTCTAAACATAATGTGAAAGAGAAGGATGAGAGAAAAGAATAAGCAAGCTCAAAAGTTCAGGTTACAACTACAGCCAATAATGATTCTTCAACCAACATCCATCCATGGATCATTCTAGTGCAAAGAAATCAAGGAATGATATGTAATTTTAATCTAAGTGAATAAGATATAGAAGACCACACAAGGGAATTAGTATATCACTCAACTCACGAATGTTTAAGGTTCTTTCACTCAATTCACTTGTTCAAATGCTCTACCATATGCTTGTAATAGCTCTACCTCTCCACCACCTAAATACATAAGTGCTCAAGAATCAAGAGGACTTTTGTGGCTTGTAATGTAAAGGATGGAAAGAAATGCACAAGGATGCATATGAGGATGGAGATAATATGTGAATCAATGTGTAGAATTCAATAGCATTAGTAATGTTCAATTTAAGGTTTGATTCCTTGATCTTGAATTCTTAAGCTATACAGGTGCTTTTATTCCCACTTTCTTTTCCTTTCCTTGCTTTTTCATGTATTTTCAACTTTCCTATTTTCTTTCTTTTTCATTCGCATGTTTCTTCTTTTCTTTTTCTTTTCATTTTTTTTCACCCCAGCTCAAGTATGCATCTCCTCATATCAATCCATCAATTGAATCCATCAAAATGCTAGTGAATTCTAGAAGGAATTAATGAAATGAAATATGCATTCTTGTAGGAAAGAGATTTTATAAATGAGAGTGAAATGAATGGAAAAATTCAGCTAAAAGGCTCAAATGGGTAACAAGGGATAAATCATGTAGGGGTTGGCCATTTGGTCTAAGTAGCTAATTGAATGAATGCCTCAATCATGTTCAAGAATACTAATGTTGCATGTGGTCTTGATTAAGAACTAAGACAAGTTCTAGAGAGCATAAGAAACAAGTGAATGCACACATCAGAATTGAATATAAAGGCTCAAAGAATCCTTCCAATTAGGCTTTGTCTTCCATATTCATTCACTTCAACTAAAGAACACATCATGCTTAATCTCTAAGTATTAGAAAATTTCACTTCATGATATCAATTTCCAAATCAAAATTAATCATAGATGCAACATTAAACCCCTGAAACAAGCTTAAACCTTCAAAAAGTTTTTTTTTTTTTTGAAAAACTGAGGATTTTACAAAAGACACAAAACACACAAAAACACAACATTCACTCCCATACACTTGATCCCTGCATTGCCCTCAATGCAAATTTGAACAAAAGATAAGCAAGGAAAGGTGGTAAAGGAAAGAGTGAACAAAACTAACACAACACAAGAAATAAAAACGGAGTTTCAGCAAAACAGGACAGTAGTAACCACATTCTTCCCCCACACTTACCTCTTGCATTGTCCTCAATGCAAGCAGACTAAAGATGTAAGCCATGTAGATCAAACATATAGCAAGAGGCAGGAAATGGGATTACCAAAACAGAGGGAGATTATTCTGAACAATTAACTACTATCTTTTCTACTGGGTTAGCCCCCTCCCCCACACTTATTCTAAACAAACAGCCCAAGATATGATTTCACAAGCAACTCAAAAAGATAAAGGGAGGAAAGGGACAACCGTATAGTTTAAAGCGCTTCAAGCTCTTGAATGAGAAGGTAGCATCTCTAATGATGAACATATGAGTTTCCAAGATATTTTTCAGCTCCAGTACCTTAGGTGGTGGTTCTGGGTCAATAGGAAGAGGTCTCACAATGTACGGTTCCTTCAAAAAGAAAGCATGATCAGATTTATCAAAACAGTCAATAAAATTCACAAAATATGTACCAATAAAAGAGGTTGCACAAAAAGGAGAGTACTCAATATGTTTATGCTCAAGTATACTTAAATCTGGTGTTAAATCACAAGAGAGTATTTCATATGAAAAACAATGAGCATATACAGCAATAAAGATTTGGGTCTGTACAACTCCTCTCTTAGTACCCAAGCTGTCAAAAATATGTGCAAACCCGTGGTGATCAATTTCAAATTTAGAATCGTGCACAAGTCTGAATATGGCATGCTCATTATCATACAATTTAGAACCATGAATTTTCAAACCCTCAATATCAGGTGGAAGATCACATGACAAAGTAGGATGTAAAAGATCATGAATACAATTTGTACCATCCAAAATGCATTTAGCATTGATTTCAGTAAAAACAGCCTGGGAATCAAAAGAGAATGTAGAATTAGAAGGCTTAATAATAGTAACAGCATTGTTGATAACACCCTTCATGGATTCAACATTTGGTGGTAATGTGATTTTGGTTCCAGTTTCACCTTCCTTTGCTCTTAATGATCCAGCACCTGCACGATCCAGCAAAACACCTTTCCCAAGGCCATTATCAAGTGAAACAAGAGAAATATCATCTTGAATTGAATTAAATGATGAATCAAAGTCATGTGAAGTGGAAAGCCAGCAATCAATTTCCTTACAAATGAGACATGGCACGTCACCTTTACATGCACAAAAACAAGAAGGAGGGTGGAAAGAAGAGAGTTTGGTGAATTCATCATCAAATTCAATTTTATCAGATAATTCCAATTCATTTAATGACTCTTGTGCACATGAAAGGCTATCAATTAGGGAGTCAGAACCTTCATTAGCACTACACATATCAATATCATCTACTTTAACACCAGAAGAAATAGGAATCATGCAATCAACATGTTCATTAACATCATGACATTGATTTCCTAAATTCAGGCTCAAAGAAGGTTCACTACTCTCAACATATTTATGCTTGTCATACTGTCCAACACACAAGTGACTTGAAACATTTTCATTCAAAGCTTGACAAGAAACAAGAAAGACATCATCTTCATGTTCAAGAGGATTGGGTTCAGTCACATCAGGCTCTAAAGTAGTTTCATTAATATCAATAATACAAGGAATATCATCAACAATAGTTTCACAAGAAAAAGGAATAGACGTAGGAGCAACCTTAAGAGATAGGGTTTTCTCTTCCTCTTCAATTTCTTGGATTGTTGGCATGACATGCAGCGACTTTTTCTTTAACCTCTTAAGTCTGTGCTTTCTTTTCCTTGTCTTAGACCCAAATAGCTTGATCCTTCTTGGTTGCTTAGGAATTTCTTCCTTAGCTACTTCAGTCTCAGGCTTATCACAATTAGTAGCAGTACTTAAAGTACTATGACTACCCCCATTGTCAATTTGTGATGTAACATGTGTATCACTTCCTGGGTGTATTTCAATTCCAAAATCTTCACAAAAGCTATCACAGCATTGCAGTGATGGAGTATCAAAGTCTCTACTTTGAGGTGCTGGACTACTCATTTCTTGTCCTAAAGTACCTTCAGATTCTAGAGAGGATGTCTCACTTTCTGATTCAACAGTAGCTTGAATTTCTTGCTCATCATCCAAATATTGAGCTTTAAACCATGGTTCACCCTCTTCACCATTTGATTTCTCCCAAAATATATGCATTATGAGTCTGTTTGACAATTCAACAATTTCATTCAGCTCTTCTAATTTCTCTTTTAATTTCCCACACTTCATAGCATCATTGAGTAGTCTTTCATGTCTCTCCTCTAATTGATTACTTGCTTCCCTCAAAGCATATATGCGATCACCATGGTTTTGAATTGAAAGAAGAGATTCAATTCCACTGGTGTGAAGCTCAAAAATTGGTTCATCAGGTTGTTGGGAGGCTATGGAAAGGGAAGATTCTTTAGGAGCATGCTGCGAATAAGAATAGCTCGGTGCACACCCATATTCCTCTTGAGAGTTCCTATACATTGGGGCATAATATGGAAAATCATCATTAGGTCTAGAATAATAGGAATTAAATCTTTCATCCTTCCAACAGTAATCCATGACTCAATTAAACAAAAGCACTAAAACCAATCAAAACAAACAAAACCAATCAAGAAAACATGAGATAGACTCAGGCGCCGCGGCCTTTATCCTGAGGCGCCGCGGCCTCTGAGACAGAGAGCTACAACACGCAAGAGTACTTAAGGCACCGCGGCGGATTGTGAAATGTGCCGCGGCGCTTTGGACAGAAAGCTCGAAAACCAGTAGAAAACACTCTGAATCACATGCAGAAATACAAGAACACTAAAATACAAAGATTAAACCAAGGTCCAGCTGAATTTTTGGGACAAGAATACTCACATATCAAAGCTATGAGACCACAAAATGTAATCATAAGAACTAAAAACAATAAACACTGTAAAACAAATTTAACTGACACTTAACTAACCTAAACCTTGAGCAACCGTGCCTCCCCGGCAACGGCGCCATTTGATGGAACCTTGTCGTTAGGGGCTCTCAAAAATACTAGAATTAAGCTTGGAAGTGCAGTGGCTCAACCCTAGGTCATTCTTCTCAAGGAGGCTTGTTGTTCAAGAGTTTTGTCAATTAAATGCCTTCACAAATTATTAACAGTGGAAGTGATCTAGTTATTTATATTGATTTTCTGGCTTTGCAAATGTAGAATGTAAATGTTTGTATCTTTTGGTTTATCTAAGTGAGAAATTGTGAAGTGAATGAGTGATAGAATATCAGATATGAGTGAAGTGTTTTCCTGGAAATGTGCTCTACCTTCCTAGTCCACTTATGGATGCAGGAGTTCAACAACCAAATCAAGACTTGGCCAACAACTCGTTGGCTCCCTTGATGTCAAGACTACAACTCATATGAATCAACAACAAGGCTAGAATCATTCGGCTTAGGAAAAATAAAATGATAAATCAATCCTCCGGTGACAATCACAACCGTGCATTGTCTTAAAAATATGTTGAATTGATTATGAGAACTGAAACAACTTGTCCAGAAACCACAATGCAATACGACTAAGGAATTAGAAGGAACAATCTCAACTTGATCTTGTAAATGAAATATCATTCTACTAATCCTAATCAGATTCAACAACTCCAGTGAAAGAGTAAATCAAATCAAATCCTGAACTACAACTTGAATTGAACAACTCGCTCAATCATTCTATAGATTCAGACTAGAGCTAAGAATCTAGAAGAAACTCCCTTTAATTGAATCAGGAACTCAGGTTTGCTTCATTTCCAGGACGAACACGGACGCTTAGCTGCTCATGGCTGTAAGGAGAACTACACTGAGATGCTCCCAAATCCCCATGGCAGAACTTGACGGAAGGAGATTGAGATGGTGAGATGAAGAAATGGATGAGATGGAGAGAGCTGAGACGGAGGGAGAGTGTATTGGAGAAGAATGGTGATCCCCCCTCAATTCTCATTCTTTCCATTTTGTAACTAACTCCCTTTATCTGGCTAGGATCCGCGCCTTTTAGGATGGAGCTCCATGATCCGGGTCATCCAATTTCCTCCTCCCGCGTTGTTCGATCGTTTCTGGTTCAAATTGCTGATATGCGTCATCCGCCACGGCTCCTCCGACAATCCGCCGCGGCGCCTTACCAATACGGTGTCGTTTGGATTATTGAATCTGAGTTACATGTAAATGCCAATCCGCCGTGGCGCCTCTGTCCATCCGCCGCAGCGCCTTTTACCGAGAGTCCCCTTGGAAATCCGCTGTGGCTCCTCTGTCCATCCGCCGTGGCGCCTTTTACCGAGAGTCCCCTTGGAAATCCGCCGTGGCGCCTTTGTCCATCCGCCGTGGCGCCTCAGACAGAACTGAAACTCCCTGAAATTCACAGCAAAGCAAGGATCAAAAGTACACACATATAAAATCATATAAAAACATGTAAAAACACATGCAAAACCTCACAATTCCTCTCACCAACTCTTATGCACAATGGAAGCTAATTATGCCCAAAGTATGTAAATATAGATGGCAAAAGCATGAGTTTAGGGCTAGAAATGTATGCAAATAATGAGACTTATCAATGGTGCAGCAGAAGAATCAATCAATATAGGTAAACACATGTCATAACCATCATGCATATGCAGCCCATGCTCATCCCTAGCATGCTCAACAGCTAAATCAATGGCATTTAAATCCATAAATGCAGAATTATCAAAGGGGTAACACATGGCTTCATTCATATTAAAAGTTACAACATGATCTCCTACTTTCATTGTTATACAGCTATGCTTCATGGTTATGATGGTTTTAAAAGTTTGCAAGAAAGGTCTTCCTAAAATCAGAGTACTCTCATTTGCAAGTTCATTGGACATGTCTGGAACATAGAAATTAGTAGGAAATACTAGGCCTTTAACTTGAATAAGAATGTCCTCTATGATTCCCTTGAGGTGCCTGATAGACCAATCTGCTAGTTGGAGTACTACACTTGTGTCTTTGATGCCATTTATCCCTAAAGCCAAATAAACTGACTAAGGCATGACATTTATAGCATCTCCTAAATCTAATAAAGCTCCCTTAATGTGAACTTTTCCTATGGTACAGGGAATGGTGTAACATCTAGGATCTTGGCACTTAATCAGCAGTTCAGTTTTGAATAAGGATGACACATTGGCACTCACTTGAATTCTCTTAAGAGGCCTAAACCTTTGCTTGTCATTGCACAGTTCCTTTAATAATTTAAAGTATTTAGAGTTTCCTCTCAAGAATTGAATTATGGGCACATTAATTTCCAACTTGTTAAAAAGAGTGTAAGCATCAGTGCAAGCTCAGCATCAAACTTTTTCCTACTAGAGAAAGAGGCTTTAGAGAAAGGGAGATCTTTAGCACTTACCTCCTTATCTAAAGGCTTAAAGGCTCCTTGTGTGCTCATCTTTGCCTTGTCCTCTTTCTGTTTGCCTTTGTAAGCAGAGCTCTTCATAATGGTTTCATCTTCTGGCACAGCTTCTTGAATTACTTGTTCATGTGCTTGAGTTGACTTCTCTTCTGGACCAGTTTGTGCTCTTGCTCTCTTCATGAGCTCTTCTTCTTGTAAGCTTTCAGACTTGCCAAGTCTCATGGGGGAAAGTGGAGGGCTTGCTACATCTTGATCACTTTCAGCCCTATCGGTTCTTTCACCTTCAAAATGAACCTTCCTACCACTTCATAAGGCTATAACATTGAGGCCTTTTGGGTTGATCACTGTATTAGAGGGAATGCTTCCCCCACTCTTGGCTTGTATGTCATTGACCGTATTAGATAGTTGGATCAAATGACTAGTGATATCAGTGTTCTTGAAGGTAAGCTCCTCCAATTTCTTGTGCACATCTAAGTTATCTTTTTGCATCCCTTGCAAGGTGGTAGTTATAGAGACGAACTTATCACACTCTCTTTTATTCACCCCTCTATATTTGTCATCTGATTAGCTATACTCTTCAAAAGTTGAGAAGTGTCATCCCTTCTCGGTGGTGGTTGAGATACCATAGCCTGTTGTAGGGTTGTCACCACTGCTCTTAAAGGATCTTGAAAATTGTTTGAAGCTCTAGGATTATGAAACTGATTGCCTTGGAACTGATTTAGTCTATTTGTTCCTTCTCCCCATTTAAAGTTTGGGTGGTCTCTTCAACTAAGATTATAGGTATTTGAGTAGGGGTCCCATTTTTGATATTGCCTCTCTCAACCTTGGTACATAGCATTAACTTCTTCAACCAGCCTGAGATAATTCTGAGTGGTATGCATCAAAGAGTCATAAACCCCACAGCTTGTAGCCACTAAAGTAAGAGATTATGGCTTGTTAGAGTAGAGACCTTCAACAGTGTTTGCAAGCTTGGATATATCTTGCGCTAGCTTAACCATAAGTGGATCCCTTTCAGCTTTGTGGTCCCTTGGATCCCTTAAGCTTACATGTTGTCGGTTAAGAGCAAGAGTTCTCATTAACTCATTATACAAATACTATACCAAGTGCTCCTCAAGGATTTGATGATTAGAGCACCGAGTAAGCATTTCTTGAAACCAACTTTAGAATTCAAAGAATAACTTGAATGGTTCTTACTTAGCCGTAGAAATTTTCTTCTGAGCAGCTGAGATCTTGGTGGAGGTGAAATACTTGTCTAAAAATGCTTTCTTCAAACTAGTCCATGACTCATAAGCGTTATCCACATAGAGCGGTGGGTTTATGTACCATTCTTTCGCTTTTCCCTCTAAGGATAGATGAAACACCTTCCATATGACATCATCGATGCTTGCCACCACTGGCTTCATAGACAAGCACTGCATGTAGATGTTGGAAATTATGCCCTAGGGGCCAATCATTGTGTTATGAACATTGTTGATTTATGAATTTCTTAATTATGTTATCATATTATTTGCATGTTTACCGTGATGACTATCCTTGGATAACTCATGATTTATCCTAAATGTCCCTGGTCGATCATCTATGTGGGAGCAGAGATGAAATAAGACCAGTATGACTTTGAAGATATATAGAAATATAAATCAAAGTCATAGGCACATGTAAGAGTACAAGGTGTTGGACCGACTCGCTATGAGAGAGCTGCATGGGTTAAGTCATAAGCTTCTCTCATATACAAACCATGTCACTGTGCCCTTTGACCTGAGATCATCATGGATTCCTACATGAGAAATGCTCAGCTTTGACCTAGTCAAAAGTCACTTTTGACCGAGTGATCATAAAGACTATGTTCAGGCTTAGTGGTTTTTCATGCGGAGGAATGTGAATGGTCAAGATGGAATTTGTCCCTCACATTCGTAGAGAGATATTACTGGGCCCCTCGATGAGTGAGTTTGAGAAATGTATGACCATACTATAATGGAAAGGTAGTTCCGTTTCTATACTCAGACTACTCAGGGATCGAGAAAGTAACGGTCATGAATAGGAGGATGATGTTCTCCATGCCTCATCCATGACCAAAATGTTGTGTGACAAAAGGGACGTGATATGGTTGTATGAAAGGTTACATCGTTCAATGATCATCATATGATTTGGGTAGTCGTGATGTCTTGCTAGAGACCGCTTATGACTTGTGAGTCATTATAGTTAATGGCTCACTGCCAACTTCATATGGGCCTACAGGGTCGCACACAAAATAGCCCAACACGAGCTATGATGTCCAGATTCGTTGAATCTAAGATATGTCCAGATTCGTTGAATAATATAAGGTGGACATATATATATATATAAATTCATGTATATATATATATACATATTATATAAGAGATATTAATTATTAGATTTAATTTATAAGGATAAATTAGATCTATATCAATTTTAAATTGGTAAGATATAATATAATATCTCAAATTTGATTTATGAGAATAAATCAAATATAATTCCGTCATATCTTTATTTTGAATTAAATAAATAGGTGAATTAAATCTGTGAGACGGATTTAATATAAACCATATTTATTTAATTGTTCTCTTATCTGATTAGGCAATATTTGATATTATATTAATTTCGGAATTAATTTAGGATTAATTTTGAAATTAAATATCATTCATAATACCTATAGCATCCTATATATTTGATATTAGGAGCTAGGGTTTTGGGTGTGAGAGTGAAAAAAACTTGCGGATAAGAGATAGCCAAAAATAGAGAAGGTAGGATGGATTCTTTGAACATAAACCCTAGAAGGACAAGAGGCGCTAGCACATCGTTCGTGATTGGAACACTGTTCGTGTGGATACCGGTAGAGGAAGCCGATCTGAGTTGTCGACTTCGAGCGATAAAAGAGGCGAGCAGAGGCATCCTAAATGGCGGAATCCCCGAGCTACCAAGAAATCGAACACCAAAGGTAATACTTCTTACTACTTGACTTAAACACAATCGGTAGATCCGGGCAAGGGATTGAAAATTTTAAAATTTATTTTCCGTTGGGCGTCTTTCAATCCCCTTCAGTAGAGAGTCCCAAGATGAAGGTACGGGTTTTCTCCTCCAAGACCAAGAAACTTAGGCAATGAGTAGATCAATTAACCTTTAATTTCAAAATTTGCAATAAAAGTAGGAAAAACACCAGGCATACAATTAAAATTCCTGTCAGATTGAGTTAATTCCTTGATAGTTCTGCCCCTGGGCTGTCCGAGGATCCTATTATGGCCATTATTCTCTCCTTGCCCCTCATTACCACCATTATTAGGTCTATTATGATTGCTATTCCTATTCCCACCATTATTAGGTCTCATTACCTCTAAAATGACTCCCTGTTCAGCTCCATGAACTCAGGTCAGCTTCATTGCTAGAAGAACTTGGAAATTCAGCTACTCATACTCTGGATTAGGGTAGAAACAGCAAGAATTGATGAAAGATCCATAGTTGTTTGGTAGAAATTGATGAATTTGGACGAAAATGGAAGAAAGAAATGAGAGAGGGCGGAGAGAGCAAGAAAATCGCGTCTGGAGGGAGAATGGGCAACTAAAAATCTGATCCTCTGCTGAAGCGCGCGATTCTGCATTTAAATCTGGAAATTTCGGTCATCCGCCGCGGCGCCTTGCCTGTACGGTGCCGTTTTGATTAGTGATCCTGTGCTTCATGTAAACATCAATCTGCCATGGTGCCTCTAATCATCCGTCGCGGCGCCTTTTACCGAGAGTTCCCTTGGAAATCTGCCGTGGCGCCTTCTCATATCCGCCGTGGCACTTCAGACAGAACTGAAACTCCCTGAAATTCACACCAAAGCAGGGATCAAAAGTACACACACATAAAATCATATAAAAACATGTAAAAACACTTGCAAAACCTCACAATTCCTCTCACCAACTCTTATGCACAATGGAAGCTAATTATGCCCAAAGTATGCAAATATAGATGGCAAAAGCATGTGTTTAGGGCTAGAAATATATGCAAATAATGAGACTTATCAACTCCCCCACACTTAGCTTTTGCACTCCTGGGCAAATCAGGTCTAAACAATATGTGAAAGAGAAGGATGAGAGAAAAGGAATAAGCAAGCTCAAAAGTTCAGGTTACAACTGCAACCAACAATGATTCTTCAACCAACATCCATCCATGGAACATTCTAGTGCAAAGAAATCAAGCAATGATATGTAATTTATTCTAAGTGAATAAGATATAGAAGACCACACAAGGGAATTAGTGTATCACTCAACTCATAAGTCTTAAAGGTTCTTTCACTCAATTCACTTATTCAAATGCTCTACCATATGCTTGTAATAGCTCTACCTCTCCACCACTCAAATACATAAGTACTCAAGAATCAAGAGGACTTTTGTGGCTTGTAATGTAAGGGTGGAGAAGAAATGCACAAGAATGTATACGAGGATGGAGATAATATGTGAATCAACGTGTAGAATTCAATAGCATTAGTAATGTTCAATTTAAGGTTTGATTTCTTGACATTGAATTCTTAAGCTATAAAGGTACTTTTATTCTCACTTTCTTTTCTTTTCTTGCTTTTTCATTTCTTTTCAACTTTTCTATTCTCTTTCTCTCTTTTTTTTTTTAAGGTTAATTCGCATGTTTCTTCTTTTCTTTTTCTCTTTCAGTTTTTTTTTTAGCTCAAGTATGTACTTCCTCATATCAATCCATCAATTGAATCCATCAAAATGCTAGTGAATTCTGAAAAGAATAAATGAAATGAAATATGCATCCTTGTAGGAAAGAAGTTTTATAATTGAGAGTGAAATGAATGGAAAAATTCAACTAAAAGGCTCAAATGGGTAACAAGAGATAACTCATGTAGGGGTTGGCCATTTGGTCTAAATAGCTAATTTGAATGAATGCCTCAATCATGTTTAAGAGTACTAATGTTGCATGTGGTCTTGATTAAGAACTAAGACAAGTTCTAGAGAACATAAGAAATAAGTGAATGTACACACCAGAAATGAATATAAAGGCCCAAAGAATCCTTCCAACTAGGCTTTGTCTTCTATATCTTATTCACTTCAGCTAAAGAACACATCATGCTTAATCTCTATGCATTAGAAAATTTCACTTCAGGATATTTAATTTCCAAATCAAATCAGTCACAAATGTAACATTAGAATTCTTGAAGCAAGCTTAAACCTTCAAAAAGTTTTTAAAAACTGAGGTTCTACAAAAGACACAAAACACACAAAAACACAACATTCACTCCCCCACACTTAATCCTTGCATTGCCCTCAATGCAAATTTGAACAAAAGATAGCAAGGAAAATTGGTAAAGGAAGGAATGGAAAGAAACAATAGAACACTTCAAACCAAACTAAAAACAACCTACACTTGCTACTAGTTATGCCCTCCCCCACACTTGTTCAAAAATAGAGTTCAAGAATGATAATAATCAAATAAACACAGACTAAAGTGTGTAAGGAAGGGGACAACCTGGAATTATGGTGGATCAAAATTCTCCTAGGGTTGGGAGTAGCTACACTTCACATGATTCCCAAGAAGTGTTTCAGTTCTGCATGGTTAAAGAAATTAAGATCAAGTGACTTGTAAACAGGGTTGGAGTATAAAATGTGATAAGAATTTAAAGACAAATGCTGTTGTTCAGAAGGTTCAGCTGCATGCTCCTTAAATGGGGGTTCATCTATGAGAATTGGGCTAGCCTTGCAATCATGAGTCTTGTGCCTTTCACCCTCTCTTTCTTGTATAGGAGTTGATTCACTCTCTTGTGTTGTTGAGAAATCTACAAGCAATCTTTTTGCAAGTTGTTCATCAATTGACAGTGTGGAATTAGCGTCAATGGAAGACTTAATGGATGAAACTGAAGACAACTCACTCCAAGTGGAAAGCCAGCCATCAATTTTAAAATCAATGCTAGGCACATCATCAAGGTGTGAAGAAAAAGAAGATGAAGGAGAATATATGGAGGAAAAGAGACGAAAGAATCTTCAGTATCATCATTGCTATCATGCTCAAAAATAGATTCACACTCATTTTCAAGTGACACATCAATCATATTAAGCCCCAGCAGAGAATAATCCTCATGTGGATGTTTCATCATCTCATACATATTAAATTGAATTTCTTGACCACCAAATTCCATTTTTATAATTCCATCTTTCATGCAAATCATGGTATTGGCAGTTCTTAGAAATGGTCTACCCAAAATTAATGTGCTTTCACTTATGGCCTCATTAGTCATATCTAGCACATAAAAATCAGTAGGAAATACAAGGTCTTTTACTTGAACCAAAATATCTTCTAAGATTCCCTTGGGATTCCTAATAGACTTATCAGCTAGTTGCACTAAGACACTTGTAGGTTTCATGATTTCAACTCCCAAAGCATAATAAACAGAACTTGGCATCACATTAATAGCAGCACCCAAATCTAGCAAAGCTTTAGAGATATGAAACTTACCAATTTGACAAGGAATGGAGAAAGCTCCTGGATCTTGGCATTTCACAGGTAATTGAGCTTTAAAAAGGGCTGAAACATTAAGGCCAACTTGCACTAATTCATTAGTTTTAAACTTTCTTTTGTTAGTGCAAATGTCTTTTAAGAATTTTGCATATTCAGGCACTTTCTTCAACAAATCTAGCAAAGGAATGTTAATTTCTACTTTACTAAAGAAATCTAACACCTCTTTATTCTGTTTTTCTTTTGCAACCTTTTGCCCAAACATAAAAGCTCTAGGAAAAGGTAGATCTTTCAAGCTTACCTCCTTACCTTTGCTTCCTGGTTTGTTGCTCTTGTGAGAATCTTCAACTTTCTCTTGCTCAATCTTTCCATTGTCCTGGTTAGGCTCTGAAATTCTTGAAGAAGATTGCCCCAAGTCCTCTCCTAATGGTGCTTCATGGACGCCTTCATTATCCTGAACTAAAGGGCTTGCTTCAGTTGTGCAACCCTCAGTAGTTACACTTCTAAATCCAGCTTCTTTTCTTGCTTGCAGAAGTTGCTTCTCTCTTAAGCTTTCAGATTCCACACTTGGTTGTTTCTCTTTCTGGACAGAATTCCCCTTAGTGTAATGATCTTCATCCAAGTCAGATTCTTCATCATTCTCATTGAATGTCACCTTTCTTCCACTTCTCAAACTTATGGCATTCAATGACTTGGGATTAATCACAGTATTGGAAGGCAAAGCTCCACTTGTTTTTGCTTGAAAACTGCTAAGATTATCTAAAATTTGGGTAACAAAGTTAGCCAAGTTTGAAGTCTTAGTCTCCCATTGTTCAACCCTATTCTCTATGGCGGTCATTCTTGCATCAGATGCAGTGGTATGCTTATCAATTCTGTCCATTTGAGATGCCATAGCACTAAGATTAGCATTCATACTGTTCATGCTTTTCAACAAGAGGGACATGCCATCATTCCTTGAATTACCAACTTCTTGAGTAGCTTGGGAAGGAACCATAGCTTGTTGTGAATGTTGACGTTGCTGGAATTTATTCTGCATGAATCTCTCCTTGTTGTTCTCTCCTCCTCCCCATCTAAAATTAGGATGATCCTTCCATCCTTCATTATAAGTGTTGGAGAAAGGGTTCATTTGCTGATATTGACCGGATCTTTGTTGATACATGGCTGACACTTCTTCAAATTGAGAAGGGCAAGATTTAGTCCAATGCATCATGGAACCACAGGAGTCACAAGAGGGAGCTACCAAGGCTTGAGATGTTCCCATAGCACCACATTGTTTACTTGACAAGAGTTGCTCCATCCTAGTCATTCTCTTGTCCATCCTTTTGATAAGGCAGCAAATTGAGAGTCAAAGTTAGTAGGATTTGACCTTAAAATTTCATTGACAGATTGGTTATCCCTTGTGCTGAATTGCTGATTGTTGTTGGCCATCTTCTCCAATAATTCCCAAGCATTGTGAGGAGTCAAATCAAACAGTGAACCATGGGCTGCAGCATCTATTGTGTTCTTGTGATGAGATAGCAAACCCTCATAGAAATACTGGACTAGATTAGACTTGCTGATTTGATGATTTGGACATTTAGAAAGCATAGCTAGAAATCTTGTCCAATACTCATATAAGGTTTCTCTACTATCTTGTTGAACTCCATAGATAGCCTTCCTCAATTTAGATGTCCTTGATGCAGGAAAGTACTTCTCTAAAAAGGCCTTCTTAAGTTGTTCCCATGTGAGTGTTGTGAAGTGCTGAGGTAGGCTTTGCAACCATTCTTTGGCATTTCCTTCTAATGTGAAGTGGAAAGCTCTCCTTAGCACATCTTCCAATTGAGCACCATGGGGCTTCATAGAGGAACAAACCGCATGCATATTCTGAAGGTGTCTATATGGATCATCCCCTACAAGACCAAGGAATCTTGGTAAGGCATTAATCAAGGTACCTTTAAGTTTAAAATCAGCTTCAAAGTTATAAAAACCACATGGATCACAGTTCACACTTGATTTATTAATTTCTCTAATGCTCCTATTCTCCTCATCTCTATTCAATTGAAGATTAGCATTATGGAGCACATTTTCAGCTTGCCTTTCATTTTGAGGTCTATTTGTAGCATCACCTCTCAGTTTGAGCATTGTTATTATTTTGATCCATTACAAAATGATTGTCTATAAACCCTCCTAAAGTAGATTCAGATTCTGAGGAAGAGCAAGTTTCAACTTGAGGAGAAGGCTCACTCACTATAGGTTGCTTACTAGACTCAACTATTTGTTTGGTTTTCTTGATTTGCCTAAGAGTTCTATTGATTTCCCAATCAAAAGGTAAAAGACCCTTATCTTGGGACATGCAACTAAAGAACAAGAGAATAGACTAATAAAACAAATGAGAAAAAAAAGCAATCAGACAAAAGAAAGAAATCAGAGAAAAGACAAAAAATTAAGAGAGGATTCTGTAATCTGCCGCGGCACTTTCTCTGATCCGCTGCGGCCTCTATTACAGAGACGGCTGCCGAGCTGAAAATGGACAGGCACTGCGGCGCCTTGTGAAATCCGTCGTGGCTCTTGTTGCAGAATTGATTCTGTGAAAGGCGTTGCGGCGCCTGATGATATTCGCCGCGGCGCCTGGTGCTGATAAACCAGGTGGACGAATTTTGCAGTAGCTTTTGTCACTGTTCATACCTTCACTCCTGCAAATTGAACCCTTAACATAATGGTATTAATTTTTCAACAAGAAAAAGATCTCAAAAGCATAAAAACAACCAACCATCATTATGTTAAATGGAAGAACAATTAAAAGGAAAAAGGTTGCTACAGCAAGGATTCAAACAATTCACAGCCTATCAAATTGTGTTAACTCCTTGACAACCTATGGAATGAATTTGGAACACAGCAATAAGGGAAACTACTCAACAACAAAGCACAAGAGTGAAAATGCAACACAACTCAAAAATACTAAAGCTACTTTTTCTGAAGTTTTGGGTTTTCAAATATAAAAATTTCTCTTGGCACACCAGTGAATTGCTTAGAACCTCAACAAGTAAGGCTCCCCGGCAACGACGCCAATTTGATAAACCTTGTCGCTAGGTAATCAAAGTATTACTAGGGAAATGCAGCAAGTGAGGCACTACCTAGGTCATTCTTCTCAAGGAGCCTTAAGTTGTATTTCAATTCTTAACAATTCACTTTTAATTATCAAATTACCAAGACGAAAGCTTGAGTTCAGAAAAGGAAAATTGAAATACGAAACAAATTTAATGAAAGGTAAATTGCAAATGAGATTCAGATAAGAGATAGTAGTTCCCCTAGCAATTTATCCAACCTTCCTTGTTCAATCTTATAATTTGGAGTCTCTTAATGTCAATTAAATGGATAGATTCACCTACTGCTCAAATCTCTCTTAACATAGATCAGAAACAACTTATCTTACTAGATTCATTATCTTGATCTGTAAAAAGGAAAATCAATTGACAAGAACACTTGAGAAGTGAGCTGCAATTCTCTAAGGATGACCACAACTATGAATCATCAATTTATTCAACCAAAATTCATATTTACAGAACAACAGTCCAAGTAAAAACGAATTAGATTTACAAATCAACAGAGAATCCTCTATTCAACTGAATTAAAGGACACAACTCACATCTAAATGTTCAATCAGATCTAAATTCCAAGAAACATAAATCTAATCACTCAACCTTCATTCTAATCACAATTGTTCAACTGAAACAAATGACTCTTAGAATAGAAAGTGGAAAATAGATCTGAAATGACTCCCTGTTCAGCTCCATGAACTCAGGTCAGCTTCATTACTAGAAGAACTTGGAAATTCAGCTACTCATACTCTGGATTAGGGTAGAAACAGCAAGAATTGATGAAAGATCCATAGTTGATCGGTAAAAATTGATGAATTTGGATGAAAATGGAAGAGAGAAATGAGAGAGGGCGGAGAGAGCAAGAAAATCGCGTCTGGAGGGAGAATGGGCAACTGAAAATCTGATCCTCTGCTGAAGCACGTGATTCTGCATTTAAATCTGGAAATTTTGGTCATCCGTCGCGGCGCCTTGCCTGTACGGTGCCATTTTGATTAGTGATCCTGCGCTTCATGTAAACATCAATCCGCCGTGGTGCCTCTGATCATCCACCGTGGCGCCTTTTACTGAGAGTTCCCTTGGAAATCCGCCGTGGCGCCTTCTCATATCCGCCGTGGCGCTTCAGACAGAACTGAAACTCCCTGAAATTCACACGAAAGCAGGGATCAAAAGTACACACACAAAATCATATAAAAACATGTAAAAACACTTGCAAAACCTCACAATTCCTCTCACCAACTCTTATGCACAATGGAAGCTAATTATGCCCAAAGTATGCAAGTATAGATGGCAAAAGCATGTGTTTAGGGCTAGAAATATATGCAAATAATGAGACTTATCAGACGTACTTCAACCATGATTTCCTCCTTTACTTCCTCACTCTCACTAGATGAATGGGTTTGGTCTCGTAAAAGAAGTGGGTTACGGGATCCTGTATGTCTACCTCTCCTACCTCTACATACTCTAGGCATGTACAATGACTCAAAAATTCAAGCCCAAAAAGAGTTCAAGAAAGAGATAGTTTTGAAACCGTGTATTTACCAATTGTGTAGTTCAAAATTGAGGCAAACTCAATGATTTCAAATAGTGCTCAGTGAGTTTGAAGTGCATGAAGTGCCATACATTCTCAAAGTATGTGCAGAAAGTAAAATTGTGCAAAAAGAGTAAATCTGGATACTTAAAAAAATTTCAATGAAAAACCAGCTCAGGTTGCGACTTGGGAGAAATCCAGGTGGCGACTTGAGGTCACAGAGAGCAACTTGAAAGAAAAAGGAACTGAGGTCGTAACTTGAACAAACTGAGAGCAACACTGGAAAATAGAAGGTCGAGGTCACGACAAGCCATAAGTCAGGTCGCGACTTAAGCATTGAGGTTGCGAGTTGAAGAGTATGAGGTCGTGACGTGAGGTCACAGAAGCTACCTTCACAAAACCTTTGAAAACTTTCACTAAGTTTTTCAACCAGATGCTCAACAAACTATGCACAGAATTCAAAAGTTCAAGCAATTGGTCAAAACACTCAGGATCAATTCAAAACAAAATGCAAAATGCTGTGCAAGAATGCAAATGCCAAAAGTATAGAAAAGCAAGATATTTGTTTCTATTTGTAAAAATTTCTATGAAATGCAAAAGCTAAGTTTAAAAATTAAAACTCAATGAGAATCAATCCAAATCATAATGGTATGAAAAACCAATTACCAGGGAACCAATTTCTTGGCTCCCCGGCAATGGCGCTATTAATTGGACTGGGATGTTACCTTTTGTTTTTGGTGGTACAATAAATGTAAAATGCAGAGAATTAAATGTTTTTGGTGTTTTAATTGAACGAAGAAATGTTTTGGATTAAAAGGGAATTATGGTGAAACAGTCTCTTGATGATGAAAACTCAGCTATCACTGCTCTTTAAAATGATTGGGGGTTTTAGGAGGTCTTTAAGTCTAAAGAAAACCCTAAGTAATCACTTGGATCCAATGTCTTAATAAATGAAAACTTACTTTAATCAAAGTTAATTAACGTCTCTTAAAGCATTGTTATAAGCCACTTAGAGTATAGATGAACGGATGATGCAAATGTCCTCAAAAAGTCAATCAACAATCATTAAATACCAAGCACACAGATTAATCACCAATAATCATTGATAATCAATTGAACACAAGGATTCAAAACTCATATAAATATATATATGAATGATCCAACATTAACAGCTTCCAATCCAAATACATTCAATAGTCTAAACACAAGATTTACAATCATAAATCAAGTTTGAAATAGATGCAGAAATCCCTAAATCTAGAAATCTCTAACACAGAATCAAACACAAGTTTAGATGATAACTCCCCTATTAGGTCTTTGAGCTCAAGCTTTGTCTTCCATCACCAAGAGGCTAAGGATTTAGCCTCTCATGTCTTCAAATCTATCACAATCGCTCTAGGAATGAACAGCCGTGGTTGATGCTAAAAATGGGGATGAAAAAATGGAGAAAAATGTGGTTGAAGTGGTTTAATCAGTTCAGAAATATAGAAAATGATGAAGAGATCACTACTACAAAAAAGAGTATTCACGACGCTAATTTACGGCGGTTATTAGCAAAAACGTTGTAAAAAAATATGACGGTGGCATTTCTGTAATTATAGGCAGACTTTTAAAGGCAATTATTTAAAAAACCGCCGTAAAAAATACTTTTAACGGCGGTTTTTTAAAAAAACCGCCGTAAAAAAATTTTTTAACGGCGGTTGTAACACCTTATATTTATACCAATTAACTTTCCTTGCGGAAGCATTTGGAATCACTTTTGAAGGCTACAATTGATGAAAATCAAGTTTGAAAATTTTCATTTACGGGTTACTATTCATTGTCACCTTAAAATGTGACAAACTTCGAAAATTCATAACTAATTGTAGAAAAATTGAAATTGAGTGATTCCAAGTTCTACAGAAAGCTCTTTGGATAAAATTTTGAGGAAAAATAGTTTCTGAACTGATTGCCTTGAAATTCGAGCTCAATTTCCTTTGAAAAAGTTACTGTTCATTTGGTCATTTTCGGATTTTACTGTATTTTTGCCTAACTTTGGAAAGGCATAACTTTCTGCTCGGTTATCGGAATCAGGCAAACTACCCCTCATTTTAAATAGAAACATCAGATCTCTTTGCTTGCCAAATCTTATGACCTAACTCACTCGTTTGATAGGTCAAACTGAGCTACAAATTCACTGCTCCAGGACTTACGTTTTATCCCTTAACATCTCTTTAATTCTTTTTATTTCTTTGGCATACATAACATGGCCTTACTCTTTCCCATTCATGCTCATACACTTTCATTTATGCCATAAATATTATAATTAAATACATGGTATCATTGGCATCCATAACATAGTTCACAAAATAGTAGAATTATACATATATCAACAGTCTCATCCATTAACAAGAATAATTCTCCGCTTACTTCTCCTTGCTTCTCATGCCATTATTGCCCATCATTGACTGACCTAAATGGTTGGTTAGGGAGGGGTGAGATTCGGGAGAATCTCAGTAGCAAACACTACCCATAAGCATGCAAGACATAATGCACATGCATGACATGTTATAACATTAACACATGAATGCCATGGAAAGTAAGCTAAAGCATTTCATGCTTCCATAACATATTGCCAAGGCAAAACATAACATAAACTTGCAAACATAACTTTGCAAATATTTCATCATAGCTTAGTCACATCATGGCAACACAATCACATCATGCAAGCATACATATCAAGCACACAGTATAGGTAAGTTCACTACCTTGTAACATGGCTTTCCCCTTGCTTTTCCTTTGATTCCCTTGTCTTTCCAACCATGTGGACATTCGGTCAATATCACCAAACATCCTCTTGGATGTTCCAAAGGTCCTAAACATAGTCACATTGATCATACAATCCATTAGGACCACTAGATTACATAAAGTTCAAGACTAGCTTTCTTGAACCTCAACCCTTTCTCTTAGTCTTAGGGTTTTCTTTCCAACTTTTCTAACATAAATCTTATCATTTACCATCCTTAAGATCCATTTCTTGTCAATTAGGACCACTTTAGATGGCCTTAGATTCAAGAATACCAAATCTGGAAATTTTGCTTCGCGGGTACTGTTCACGCAGAATTTCCAGAATTTTTGCTCAACTTTGAAAATTCATAATTAATTCTAGAAAACTCCAAATTGAGTGCTTCCAAGTCTCACTGAAAGATCCTTAAGTTAAATTTAAATAAAAAATAGTTTCAGGAACCAGTTCTACGCCGAACAGTACCGGAACTGTACGGAACTCGAAACTCTTCCAAAAGTTCAACACTGTTTCCAGATTTCAAACCCTAACTTTGAAAAATCACCATAAATCGTACACATATCCAAATGAAGTGTTCTACCTATGTATTTAAAGCTCACAGAGTGTACTTTAAGCATGCAAAATTTCAGAATCAGATACGCACAGTAACTAATCCGAAATAGGCATAAAATCAGGTGCTATAACCACCACATACCATGTTTTAGAGTTTGATCTGGCTTGGAACCACTTGGCCTTTCTTTCTCCCTCTTCTTTCTCTCTCTAGAAACCATTTTGCAAGAGCTTCTCCATGGATTCCTTATGCTTGGACGAAATGGTAGGGAGAGGAGGGGGTATTTATAGAAAAACAGACTGAATCTGGACCGTTGATCTTAAAAATACGTGGCTCGATCTGGACCGTCCATTTTCTCTTTTGATCTTACGGTGACAAGTGTCCTATGACATCATGCTTACCTCATCATGATGACATCATGCTTACATCATCAAGCCACATGTCTTTAATCCAACCGCACATGTGTCTTGCATCCGACCGTACACGTGTCTTGCATCTAGCCGTACACGTAATATTTTCTTTTTCTCATCTACCGTACACTTGTCACTTTCATGTCCTTTCATCATTTATGGCATTAAAAGAGGGAGAAAATAAATGGAAAATTCGTGCAAAAATATCTCCTTAATTATTTCTCCACTTATCAAGCCAATCTTGCACCATATCAGATACTTTTCGGGTCCTGACTTACCCTGTACCACCAGGACATGTTCTGACACTATTTTCTCATCTTAATTAAGTACATATATGGTGCCACCTGAGAGGAGCATAGATGAAAATAATTAGCTCTACTGACAGGCTACTTAACCTTACTGAGTCATGCAGTAGAGATTTCACTATAACGGGTAGATAAAAGACTGTCTAAAATATTCCCATACTGCGTTTTGATTTTTATGCTATCCATAAATATCTTCTGGTGACTCAGCATGATGACTCATAGGTGTCATGATTACGTTTGATGACTCAACATGATGACTCGTCGGTGTCATGATTACGCTTGATGACTCAGCACGCTGACTCAGCATCGTCATGATGGCTTTTAGATATTTTCTTTGGTTTTGTCTCCTATTTAGGGGACAAAATTATTTAATATTTGACTGGAGCATTTTATTCAGTCCAGAGCTCCAAAAATTCATCAAAAAATATCATAAAATTCCTCATATTCTAGAGAAAATCTGTGAATTTTCTCAGGTCATAACTCAACCTATAGCCCCACTTAAAAATCATTCTTTAAAATGCCTTTTTTGGGCACAACTGGCTTTTAAGTATTCTTAAAGCCATTTTGCTTGTCTTCTAGGGATGAGACTAATTTTATAATTTTCTACAGTCTCTTAGATCATACATCCCCATTTTACCATAATTTTCTGAGGTTTCCTTATGACTCAAACAATTAAATCTACCTCTACATCTTAAATTGAGCCATAAACTTATAAATTCCTTTTAAGTTACCTCCGGGGTATTTTTGTCATTTCTCTTCACAAAAGAGCCTTAGAATATTATTTCCCATTTTTTGGGATTTTCCTAGAATTTTCTAAGTACTTTTCATTTTTACCCCTGATGGCCGTAATTTTCTGAATTTACGGTTTTACCCCTGCTTAGGCTCAACCTCATAAAATCATCTCTTTGAGGCTTCTAACTTAACCTTTGGTCTGTATCTAGCCTCTTTTCTCTTTCTGGGCCTTTGAGACTTTACTGGAACCTCTAACTTTGATTACCCTTTAGCCCCTTAAAACATTCACTTTGCAGTTTAGTCCCTGAAACTGCTTTAACTTCCTTTCTCATCTTTAGGACCTCTACTAAAAGGGGTCTGGTAGCCTATCTCATTCAGGCTATTTCTGATACTTCTAGGCCCAAAAATCAGGATGTTACAGCGGTTTTTTTAAAAAACCGCCGTAAAAAGTCTATCAAAATTTTAAAATCTATCACGCGATAGTTTTCACTCTTCAGAGTCAGGGCTCGTAGTCCCCCATACCATATCCTCACTCGATTTTCTCCCTCCTCCTATATTTGTCGGTGTTTATCTATTACCTCTATCATTTCCGCCATGTTCTTCCATCACTGTCGTTGTTGCTATTGCCGTCACCATCGCTCTTATTTGTGAGTTTTTCACCTCCATTCTTTCTGTGGATTTTGCAGTTTTTGTGGTTTGATATGATTATTTTCTTTAGTTAAAAATAAGATGCTTAATCTGAGTTTAAAGAGATCTTATTTTTAGCAGATCTGAGTTTTTGATTTTATCAGATCTGAGTCTTTGTTTTACCTTTATTAAATCTTAGTTGCTTCGATCTGGTGGCTGAAGGTGAAGCTAAGTGACGCTATGAAGGCAGGAAAGAATCTATATTTACTCCATCCAAATGCTTTTAACTGGCGAGAGATTTCCTTTGAGGCTTTGTTCTCTTGTTCCCTCCTGATCAGTAGGATGAAACGTAGCTTAAAGGAATAAAAATTTTTCACGGCGGTTATTTATATAACCACCGTGAAAAGTCACATATCACGGCGGTTCTTAAACCGCCATGAAATCCTCTACATTTTACGTCAATGGCATAGACGTCGGTCTCAAAACTGCCGTAAAAAGCTTATTTTAACTGCCGTTAAATGTATTTTTTGTAGTAGTGGATGAAGAAAAATAGAGGTTTTGGAATAGAGGCTGGAGAGAAGATGGAGGAGGCTTCTATCCTTGCAAATCTACAGAATGAGGTTCTCTTTGTTAGTGGTGGCCGCCCCCTTTAGGTGTAGAAGCTCAAAAACCTATTCCAAAACACACAGCTTCACTTAACTTAACGCACTTAGGTCGCAACCTCAGGAGTGTCAGGTCACGACTTGGGGGGCCCAGGTCGCGACCTCAGAAGTTTCATGTCACGACCTAGAAGGACAGAGAGCATTCAGTCTTGACTCAAGTCCAAACCACGTAGTTTCATTAAAAGGGCATCCAAGTTGCCACCTCAGCAATCCATGTCACGACCTGGGGAGGCAGAACATTCCAAACTCTTGTGTTTTGGTCCTTGTAACATTATGGCTCCATAAATGCTTTATCTTGGGTCTCAAGTCCTTCTCCAATTGCCTAAAAACCACAACAAGGGAGCTTTGTAAAGACTAACAAATTACAGATCAAGGCAATTATAGTTAAGGAAGGAGAATTGGCCCTTTTTACCCTTAAGTAGCAAAATGCAATACGTCAACCAATGTAATCAAAAAGCTATAAATGCATGCATAATGAGGGTAAAAGTGTTGCAAAACATCAGAAAATACTTGAGAAAACCAAATAAAGATAGGGTTATATCAATACTCTTTTGTTAGTGATGAGGCATAGGAGAGGTTTGTGAAGCAACATGAAGACCCTGCATTTCCGGTTTGGTTTCTTTAAACTTAGTTTTTAATCAATTTATATTTCATTTAACTAAACTAATTTTAGTGAATTTGTTTCATTGTCATAGGCACTAAGTAAGAAGAACAAAGAAATATCTGAGCAGAATGTGTACCCATATACCATGTCTCATGCAGGGTACAGTGGGTTGGAAAGAAGTATGATAGAGGAGCAAAAAAAGAACGCACAAATGGCTGCTGCTTCAGATTCTACTGGCTACGTTAAGCATCCTTCTCACCAAGAAAAATAGAAGGCGACGAGGATTAAAAAGGGTCAATATATTACTCCATAGTCTGCTGCTGTTGCTGAGAGGATTGTAAGTAATATTTATGCATTATGCTTCATTAATATCTTTTTTCAATTATCTTAAATTGAATTTGTTTCTTTAATGTTACAGGATACACTTGAGGAGCAATTATCTCAAGGTACATTCATTCCTCATGGACAGATATATATCTTGGTTACTGCCATTGGAAAGACTAACCATCTCGGCATAGTCAGAGGGGCCCCTAAAGGGATTAGCATTAAACAATTGTTTGGCCTTGGTTCACAAAGAAGTATTAGATCATCCTCCGCTAACATAGCATTTAAAGAGGAGCTCGACCAGTGATTATAGGAAGAAACAAAGAGTTTGAGCTGAACTCAATGAACAACACAAGACGGAGATGCAAAAGATATGTGAGGAGTTTGATGCCAAGTTTCAACAGGCTATGATGATGATGGGTATGACATGGATACTAGATGCCCTGAGTGTTTGAACCTTCCTAGGTAATAATCACACATCTTCTCAAATCTTTTAAAGGTTTATTTCATCCATTTAAACTTATTTAATGTGCCTTAATTAATTTCTTTTTATGTTTCAGGGTTCACCTATAATGTAAAGTGGGAAGGATAGTAATAATCAGACACAGTAACTGACAGTGGCTGACCCTGACCCTAGCCTTGACCCTGTCGAAGATGATAGAATGCTGTGTGCTCTTTACGTGGACTTTGAAGATTCAACTATTCATGTCGCTAATGGTCAAGCATTCTTGGGCACAACGATCCATGGTAAGAAAGTTTTGAAAGATCAAGCGAGGGTGACGGTGGATAGGATTCTTTGTGGTCATGGTGGTACACCGGTACCCAACCCTACTAATGAGGTTCGACTACTGGCTCTTGCTAAAAAGACATTTCATTTTGTGGCCAAAGAGACTTGTTGGAAAGCCATTGATGAAGAAGGTGACAGTGAAGAAGGCCATAAAGAGCGCATTATCAGATCATGTACTCCTGCCTCTTCCTAATAACATTGCGGTTATGTGTTCCAGTATGGCGGTTCTTCATTCCATGGTGGCAAACATGGAGAAGCCCCTTACTTTCAAGATGCTGCTAGGGATTGTGGGTTCAAATGTAACTTCACCATTCATAAAAAAGACCTCGTTCAATTCCTCAACTTTGAGAAGATAGATATAGTCTTTATACAACTGGCTATTTTGTAAGTTACAATATCATTTTCTTATTTCATGTTAAACTTATGCATGGCCTAATGTTTCTTATTTGAACAATAGGCATTTTACTCAAATCTGTCAGTAAGAAGGACTTGAAGGAATATATGGCTTTATGTGTCCTCAAAGGGTATAGAAATTAGCCAATACTGTGGAAGCGAGATCGATCTACATTATGATTACTATGACCCAAACAAGAAAGCAAATATATTTTGCACCTTACGTGAAGGGTAAGTATATTATTGTATTTAAGATACACAAGTTATATATATATAGGATTATAATTAACGTGTTTTGTATTTTGCAGTTATTATTGGACCCTAGTTATTTGTGCCCTTTTTGATAATAAAGTCTACTGGTTTGATTCCCTTTGTGGAACTCCAACCGAAGAAACCACAGATGTTATCGACACGTTAGGTTATGTTTATATATTTATTACATGTAAAGTTTATAAAAACGTGCTCCAATATCATTTTGTTTATTATTGATAGGGCTTTTTATAGTTTTAATGTTATGGCCATCAAGCGAAACAGGTAACCACCAACCTGGATTCTCCTATAAGTATGTTGTTTTGAGCTAAATATATACTTATAAATCTTTTTCAATAATCAAAGTTAATGTTTATAATCAAAGTCTAATATTCAATTTTATATTTCATTTTGTTAGTACCATTGTCAACAAGGGAGTGTTAAATGTGGATATTATGTCATACGTTACATGAATGACATCATTGAGGCAAGGGTGACTGAGAAATTAAATGAGGTAAATATAGGTTACATTGCATGTACTTTTTAAATTCTTTTCACATTTTTGATGAAGTTGACTAATGACTATGTTATTTTTTATTTACAGGTATTCCAAAATGCTGCACCATATCACATAGAGGAAATCAACTTGATGAGGGACACTTTGTCAATAACATTGATGTGAAATAGGTAGGTCATTCCTCACAAAGTTCATTGTTATATTATTAACTAGTTGATTACTTGTTGATATATTACGTGATTCAATAAGATTTGGATGTTAGTGTTCATATGGTCATCTTGAAATTGTTTTGCATACTCTGCTCTGCCTAGATTTGGGTCTGTAAACTGCAAGGAGGTAGTAAAAGAAATTCACGTGGTATGTTAAAAAAAAACCAAGTTTTTGACGGCGGTTATTGGAGTAACCGCCGTGGAAAATAGACTTGGAAATTCAACTTTTTAGGGTGGTTTTAGCTAAAACTGCCTGGAAAGTCTTTTTTTTTTTTTTTAAGATGGTTGTAAACCACTATGTTTTGTGCTAAAACTACCCTGGAAAGTCTATTTTTCACGGCAATTGTAAACCATTGTGTTTTCTTCTCCTTTCAACATCGATGGTATTCATTTCACCTCCAAACCGCCATGGAAAACCTTAAATAACTGCGTTAAAAGCCTTTTTTTGGCAGTGGAAGCCTAAAAGAAATTGTTTCATACCGATATATAATAAGCTTATATACTATCCATTAACAAACTTCCAAGATTTGGGCCAAAGAAAACAGATAAACAAGCTTAAAACATATTATTTGCAAATTCAAATAATAATGAAGATTGCTAGCTTGGCACATCATATTTGATTAAGTCATTATACCCCTTCTTTACTATCACCTCGACAACATAAAATGACACTATCAAAGTGAAAGACAACTAACTTGCTAATGGGTAAAATTATCTATCCAATTTACATGTCATGTTGTATTTATCTATTGAGAAAAGTGATGGGCAAAATGGCACATCATATATGATTAACTCTAGTGCCTTGACAATAAAAATATTGTCAGAAGAAACCTCCTCCAAATATTTTTGTGCACATAGTCAAGGTATAAAACATTAGAGCAGCCTTTCTATTTTGCTATAGATTGAGCCCTTAGCGCTTGGAAAAATAATTGTGCAACTCCAATCCACTCTTATTAGAGATGTAGTTACGGGTCAGAAATCTAAAAGTTTAATTTAAAAAAATCAAGACCAAAGTTTCACTTCTTCTATTGTTTACGTATATATTAGGATTTAATTTAAAGGCTTCTAGACATTTACCCTTTAGAAGTCACAATTTGTACTTTCTAGTTCTGGTTTGATCAATATAAAACTTTTTTTTATTTAAACTAAAAAATTTACCCAATTACTATGTATCGAGAATCCTTCAAAGTACTTTGAACTTAATGTTAGTGCTCCTTATTGTGACATGTAGAATAATCAACATGTCTTCTTTGTTTCTTCAATCATAGTTGTTTGGATAAATATCGTTAGAAAGAATCATTGCAACAATTCAATCCATCAAAGGTCAAAAATCCAGCTAAAATGACTAAATCTAACATTGAAAGATAAATTTCTGGTTTTAGAAGCCATGTTCAAGCTTTTTTAATTGAATTAGAAAAAATAATTAGATCTTACGTGTATAGTGCATATATCAAACTTGAACCAACAAATCAAAAGCAACATTTTAAACCCATAAAGTTTGCAAAGTAAGAGAAGGAATACATTACTATAAACACACAACTGAGATAAACATAAGGATACTGATGACTACACCTCTCTGACCACGAATAGGTTCAGCGATGGCAGCAACTTGGACGATTTTCAACGATTACAATGACGGTGAAGATCTTTGAGGTACTTTGCTTCTAACGAGTGGATTGATCGTGAGATTTTGAGAGGAGAGTGAGATAGTTGATGAAGGGTAATAGGCTTCTAAATTCATCGTCTTGTTAATGTGTGGGGACAATATAGTCTTTTCGTGTTTCCTCTTATTGCAATCAAGTCTCCTTGGGACTCCTAAGCAATTATAAAGGTTGATCATGTAAAGAAAATTTTGGCAAAAAAAAAAAGATAATATGAAGAAAAATGACTTGAGATTTATGATCAGAAGAAAATTTTAATGAGCTTGATTTAAAAAATTGAAGAAGTGAGCTGAAAAAGCTTTTAGCTAATCTTTTTTACTCTTTTATCTTACATGTCTTTTTATTAAAATTTCACAAACATATTCTCCAATTTTTTAAATTGAGAGCTTATTGAAATTTTTTCTCTCCTCCCCTCTCTTTCAATTCCCTCATACCAAATATAGGGTTAGGGAATTAGGGAAATATGTTTGCTAGCTACTACTAGTACTGTCTGATCTACACTCAGTTGAGGGTTCAATTTTGTCATTGCCTCCATTGCTTAGATTGGGGCCCTAATATCATTTCTTCACCCAGCCTTCTCTTCATGAAGATGATGTGTACGCATTCGTGAGGAATGTCTCTGGGATGTGCACTTGGTTTTCTACATTAGCTTTTCAAAATATTTCATTAGGTTTTTGGGCAAGCATGTGGCTGATTTGAAGCTATGAAGAATCATATTAAAGCATCTCCTTCAAACAAGACACATGAGGTAAAAGTCTTCAATTACAACAAACAACTTTCTTTCTCCAAAAAAAAAACAAAAGAAAACAAACAACATTGCTTCATATAAGCACATCATAAAAGCCTCTTCTCAAGGTCACATCACTCTCAATCATCTGAAACCATTTTCACTTTTGAGGGAATTCACTGAACTAAATCTGTTTTAAGTTTTGAAAGACATCACTAATTTCATTGTGCACATAGTTTTAGCTATATAAGCACACCATAAAGACCTCTTCCTCAAACCTCCTCTAAGATTTGCACTATCTACATGCTTTTGCTATATAATTAGGCCACACTTTCAGAAGAAAGCAAAATTTTCCCACTTCCATATCTTTATGCACAGATGGGAAGTGTTAGGAATTGCATAGATGGGAAGTGTTAAGGAATTGTTTGTGTCATTGACGTCGCAAGTTGCAAGAAAGTATGTTGCTTGTTCAAATTATTGCAATAGGGATGCAGTTAATTACATATTGTCAAGAGTGAATATAGTTAAGAGGACTTCTATTTTCTTAAATTATTCCTTATTGTTATATTATTGCTTTTTTTTTGTGTTTTTTGTCTTCTTCGAAAGGTTTTTGATTTTTCTTCTATCAAATATGTTGATTTTTTAATTCTTTTTTTTAACATAATTTTCTAACTTACTGCTTACCATCATATGGTGACTAGGCCGCTTTTCTATAAAAGGAGCCTTGTGACTATATGAGTGATCAAATACTTGCACCAGAACCAGACCAAAGGATCCACCTTCTTTTTATGGTCTTTGCAACACAACATTTGGGCGGGAAAACAAAAGAAAGTCAAAAATAAGTATCGAAGAAAGCTAAAGAAATAAATATATGATATACAAAAAAATCATACACCTCTTGAAGTAGAGAGCAAAAGGGCAACACAGAAAATAGCAATAATATAATGGTAAGTAGTAAGTCAGAAAATAAAAGTTCCCTTAACCAGAATCACTCTTGACAATAATTGTGTCCCTGATTTGACCAAGTTCTATTGCATTAATTCATGTCTAATTGCATGTTTTTAGAGGAATTAATTGGTTTAAAATGCATGTCTTGATATGAATTGTAGTAATTTATAACTGAGTTTGATTTCTTATTAAGCACTTTGTAGGGGAAAAACTATCAGTTTGTGGATCATTTTAATTAATCATCATTTATGTAATTGAATTGGATATTACAAGTGTTTAATTTGATTTTCAGGTCAAGAGTCAAGCGAAAATATCCCTAAAGAACCTCAGTTCAAGAAAATTGCAGTTAAGGGCTAACAGATTGCAGGAATTCCATAAAAGGGCCAATTAAATGCAACTGTTCATTTTGATCATTTGGTCACGGTTAAAGGGAAGTTTAGTTGCGACGAAAAGGGCGCTGACACAGAATCAGGTTTTAAACCTCAGGTTGCGATTTTAGGAAACATAACACATGAGCCAGCCACCAGTCACCATCCAGACACTCCCATTTTTGTCTCCTAGGGTTCTTTAAGGGTTCTTGAGGTTCCCCCACCAATTCCTACCCATTTCCATCTAATTCCATCACTTTTCTACATCATACATCGTCCACCTTCATCTGCTATAGCTGGTTCTGTGATTTTAGAGCTTGGAAGAGTTGTATCCAAAGTCATGAGAGGCTAGAACACTTTGCCCTGAGGAGTTTTTATGAAGGCCTAAGCTTGGGACTTAAATTTGGGAGTTTATTCCATCTTTTCCATTTTAATCACATTTCAGTTGTTCTTGGTTAGGATTTCTGTTTTGTTGTTAAAGCTGAACTTCAATGTTATAATCTTTTCATTTTGGATTAGAGTATGAGAGTTTATGCTTTGGTATTTGTGTTGTAATGAGACTCCTACATTTAGTCATGTGAATACAGTTTGATGTTCAATCTAAATTCAATTTTGATTGAATGTGGTGCCTTGCTAGCATAATTGGTTATTGTATTCAAGTTGTTATTACCATTGCATCAATCTCGCCAACTGTGCATTTGTGAGGGTGGTTAGTTTTGTTGTGAGTCTTTGGGTCAAAGGTTTCTTTAACATACTAATTTACCTAAGTTTGGAAGGTTTTTCTAAGCTAGCTAACATTGGTTTTCAAGTAAACTCCCAACATATTTTGAAGTGATGAAGGTTTAAATCAATTCTCTAAGGGGTATTTTTATCAATTAAGTTCACGAACTATCCATTTAATTACTTTCTGTCATTACTTTCTAAATTCATTTAAAAAGACCAAAAAGACTTTACCTCTTTCACATTTTGATTTCATTGCACTTAGTTCAGTTTTACAAATCCCCCAATTTTACCTTTTTCGTATGGTTTTGTCACTTAAATTACATAGGAATAAGTCAGGCTCCTCGAAGTGAGCACGACTCGGATTACGCCACTGTAGTGCATTCCTATCTGGAACTAAATTGTTTTTGAGAGCCCATAATGACTAAGGCTCCATCAATCCCTATCGCAATGAAATTTTTTAATTTAGCAACGGATCAGCGATGAAATTAAATTAGCGACGGAATTTGTTATGTTGCTAATTCCTTTGTCACTAATTGGATTGGTGACAAAATTGAAATTTCTTCGCTAATTAGCTACAGATTAGCAACGGAATTTTCTGTTACTAATTACCGATGGAAAATTTCTATCACTAATCCATCGCTAATTATTGACAGAAATTTTCATCATAAATTAGCAATAGAATTTTTCTATTGTTAATCTGCCGCTAACACGGTTTTTGGAAGAAAAGAATAAAATGCCATATAGCGCTTCTACTAATCGCCACGTCATCACCGGCGATGATTGCTAACCACCTCTACGTGTCCTTGCCACCTCGATGACGATCGCTATGTGTCGTTGCCACCTCACCTCTACTTGCCACATGTGCTGCCACCTCACATGTCAACTTGTGCCACCACGTGTCGCCGCCACATAACTCCTCCTCAAGTGACTTCTCCATGGCTCAAACCTGGGACCTCGTCTTTGCACGTGTATGGTTATACCAGTCGAGCTGCAATGAACCTGTTGATTTACTATGTAAAATTAAATACACACACACACACATCTACATATAACATTCTTTTACACAAAAAATATTGTATGCATATATATTATTAAAAACTAAAAATAAACTATACGATAATTTTAATCATAACTATTTTAATGATAATAATTTTTAAATATTTTTTCACTATTTATGTTATAATGCTTTGTTTTTAAAAAAATATTTTTAATATAATTTTAATTTCCAATTACACTAATTTTGAATTTTAAATCATAAATAATTTTTTCATAAATATTTTTTAAAATTTATTTTTCAATTAACATTGATAAGATATCCAATTTAATATTATATATATTATATTACATTATATTATATTATCTATATGTGTTTTATATATTTGATGAAAATCATTTATAATTAGTGAAAAAATCTAGTTTATTCAAAAAATAACTGCTATAATAAAATCTAATAAATTATTCTATTAAAAAATTAAATGATTTGAATAGATTATGATAAACAATATTCTCCTACTTGTATATGTACATATCCTATGTAATTTATTTTCTTAAAGTTCTTTATATATGCCGTTTGTATTTGCATAGAAGACCAAAATCAATCTATATCATGGGTATTAATTATATCACGATTAAATTTTATTGTTTAATGATTGAAATTCAAAATTCACTTTAATATTAGTTTGTGTTCATATAAATTCATTTTTTTATTTTTGAATTTCTATTATATATTATATCTTCCAATATATTGTACATATGATAAAATTATTTCTTTCTTATATCCATTTGTATAAGAAAGTTATCAATATTCTTATTATATTTTTTAATTATTATTAATAATCAAGAGGAATTGATTTTAACAAAATATAAACAAGTTTTCTAAGAAAGTGTCTTCCTATTCTCAGTATGTACCTAATGATGACATAAATGATAATAATACCTTCATTAACACCAACTCCACAAATATATTAATTTATTTTACAATTAAAAATATATTTAAATCATTACATTCTTAATTATGTTATTATATAAATTGTTGTAAGATTATTGTTAGATTTAAGATTTCGATGATAACAAACTAAGTAATTTCTGGTTTACTAAGTTGATCGATCAAAGGTTAATCGATCGTGTATCAGATAAAATGTCTTTGTATGTTAGTAACTTTGCACTAGGGTTTGATCGATAATTTCATAGATAATTCAAATTTTATGAGTTGATGGATCATTTGATCGATCATCATTAACACTCTTTATTGAACAATCTTGCAGAAAATTATCGATCAATTAATTGATAATTAATTGTTCGATCATCTGTTAGAAAAATTGATACAATTTTGGAAGCTTTTATTAATCACTTGATCGATCAATGAGTTATTGATGAGAACACAGATAAATGGTAAAGTCTTCGTACTTACTTTATATTATGTTTAATTCACCTTTTATCGATCACTTCATCAATTAGTCATCAATCGATAACATGTTCTAACATTGCTTCATAACTTACTAGTTTATCGATAAAAGGTTCTGTTTAAATTGCCTGTCAAGATCTTTAATCGATCAATTGCTCGATCAGTTCCTTATCAATCAAATGATCGATCATCATCACCTTCATTGCACTTACTTGTTTTAAGCCATTTTCAGGTCACCTGATCGATAATCTCTTTATTGATAAAATGATCGATCATCCAATCTTCGGAAACTTCTGTTTTCACATAATGTGATCGATCAAGGTTTTTCCTGGCCTTTTTGAAATAAGATTTCAATGGTAATTTATTGATCACTTAATCAATTAATCTTTAATCGATTATTTACTCAATCATCATATATTCTGTAGCTTTACTGTGAAAATCTTTCTTAAACCTTTTATCAATCAGTTCTCCTATTAACTATTTATTGATAAAGTATTCAATCAATGTTCTTTGAAAATCTATCTCTTTCATACTTACCTTTATTGATTATATGATCGATCAAACAGTTCTGATCATTTGTTCAATCATTGAACCAGTACATTTCATAACGACTATTCATGATGATCTTCAAAGTCTTTCACATCTTTATCTTCAAGCTTTTCTCAGCCTTCCCTCTTATACTTAACTCTCTATTAAAATGATTCAAAGGCATAGATGACTTTAAAGTTTTATTCTTGCATAAATCTTTCAGAGGTCACTGTATTCACATCTCACCATTTATCGATCACATATTCGATCATCTATTGATCCATAATTATATTGATAAATATACATATCTGATTCAAGCTTTTTTCCTATGTTTAATCAATAACTTAATCAATCAATCATTTATCGATCAAGACATCAATCAAGTACGTACAGATTATATTTAAAGTACCTAATGATTGATTCTATACTTCCCAAAACTGTTATATCAATATCAATGATCATCACTTATTCTATTATCTTCATAATTGTTCTTCAAAAAGAGGACTTACTTGGTTCAAAGGTTGATATAGATTATGAAGAAAGCTCAACAGTTATTTAGTAGCCCTTAACCTATTGTGTCAGAAGCATTAATGACGAACTACCGTTGTAACTGCCGAACGCACGCAACCGATCTTCCAACAGCTAGAAGCTCTTTAGTCCAGTAGTTAATTAAACTTCTCCAACTATAAAAGGCACGAAGGGCATTGAATTAAGTGTTGAATATATGAGCTACCATTTGTTAAAATATTTACTATTACATTCAATACTCTGTTTTTGACCGAGCTTTAGTGTTTAATATTCATTTACTCTGTAAGAGAGTTTAATACACTTTCTTTACTCATTCTTTGAGAGTAACTCAAGAGTGTGGACTCTTGAGGGGATTGTAACCTTATGGGTAGTAAGGGGGAGTGATTGAGGAAATCAATTACTATACTGAGGCGCCAAGAGCCTGTTGAATCTTGGGAACATAGTGGAAATCTTAGAGGCGTTCTGAGAACTGAACGTAGGTCAAGTGGTTAAGACCGAACTAGTATAAATCCTATATCTTTGTTTTACGATGAAATCCTTCTAACTCAACTTTCTCTGTTTTATTTACTTTATATTTTATTACGTTAAATTTTTATAACTCACCCAATTCACCCCCTCTCTTGGGTGAAGCTGTTACTAACAATTATAATCTAAAATAATGAAATTTAAAATTAGTGACGGATTAGTGATGGAATTGTGATGGAATAGAATTAGAAACAAAATTAGTGACAAAAGCTTCTATGACAAACAATTTAGCAACAGAATTAGCGATGGAAATTTCTGATCAAAAAAATTCTATCACTAATTCCATCACTAAATATTTACTAACGGATTTTTCAACAGATTAGCAATGGAATTTAGCGACGGACAAAAATTCTATCGCTAATCCATTGTTAAATTTAATAACAAAAAATTTTCGGTAGTAATCTATTGGAAATTAGTGACAGAATAATTTTTCATTGCTAATTCCGTCGGTAATGAGCTATTTTTTTGTAGTGAAGTTCATTACCTTAAGGCCTTTAGGTTTTTTCCTTGTCCTTTTTGCTTCCAACCACCAGGATTGCTTGGACAACCTTGCCATTCATCTTTCTTAGTGTCTTATAGCCCTAAATTTGCATTGCATATTAATAGCCAATCCATTAAGACTATAAAAATCACTAACAACTTTACTTTCAAACTTAATTTCTCTTTAACCCTAACTTTTCACTCTCTTAATCATGATTTCTAAAATCATTCTCTTGCCCATTTCCTACTCAAATTTTTATGAGGAATCCAAATGTGAGCTTGGATTTAACAAAATCTAACTCCTTCTCCTTGAATTTCATTCGGCTAAGAGGTTACCTTTTTGGGTTCAAAGTCTCCATTTTCAATTCCAATGCTTCCAAATTTGTTTTCTCACTTTTACCCCACATGATTTTTCATTATAAACACATTGGAACCATAAAAATCATCAAAATCCAACCCTAACTCATACCTTAGGTCTAGCCAAAATAATACATACAATTAGGGAAAGTTGGATTCATTCCAATTTCATCACAAAACCACTGGATGCTTACTCTTTTCTAACTTTTAAACATGATTCTATCATCAATCAATCTTTTTCATGGCTTAATCAATATTGGACGGTGTAACACCTTATGTTTTATACCAATTAACTTGCCTTGTGGAAGCATTTGGAATCACTTTTGAAGATTATAAGTTATGAAAAATCAAGTTTGAAAATTTTCTTTTACGGATTACTATTCATTGTAACCCAAAATTGCGGCAAACTTCAAAAATTCATAACTAATTGTAGAAAAATCAAAATTGACTGATTCTAAGTTCTATGGAATGCTCTTTGGATAAAATTTTGAGAGAAAATAGTTTCCTAACTGATTTCCTTAAAATTCAAGCCCAGTTTTTCTTGAAAAAGTTACTGTTCATATGGTCATTTTTCCATTTTCCACTTATTTTAGCCCAACTTTGGAAGGGCATAACTTCTTGTGTGGTTATCAGATCCAGGTGAACCAACTCTCATCTTAAAGAGAAAAATCCCATCTATTTGCTCACTAAATCTCATGGCTATACTCACTCAATTGCTTAATTTGACTTTGGTCAAAGTTTAGGTCCATAATGTTGACTTTTATCCCCCTTGGAAGGATAAATTGTCTTACTTGACCAAGTACTTGCATACTAATTCTCCTACCATATAATCATGCATATTAGACAACACTAGCATGCTTTCACATTTTAACACGTAAGCTAGCATATATCCATAACGTAAAACCTTAAAGCATACTCTTACTTACATTCATCCAACATAAGGTTTTTCTTCATTCTTCTTCTTCTTCTCGAGGCGAACTTAACTCTCTACTATAGCCACTTCTTTTCCTTTGCTCTTGTAGGTTGAAGGCCCTAGGGTTTGTTAAGTATGGGGGTAAGATTCTTGGAGAATCTTAGTAGCATATTGCATACATTACTATGGTTACACATCACAATGTAATTCAAGCTACATGTATACATACATACTTGAGTATTATGTACTTGCCATGGAAAAACATAACATCATAACATAACATATCATCTCAACCTTGCATAAACCAAGGTATACATGCATGGAGGCATCATGGCATAACATCATAACACATAGCAATGAACATACAATGTATAGTAACTCTAACAAGCAATGGAATGCAAAAGCTACCTTGTTGGCTTTCCTTCCTCTTGAACTCTTTTCTCTTGACTAGATCTTTGCCCCTTTGTTGTGTATAGCCTATTAGGCAACCAATGACACAACATTAAGCATTACTTCAACTCCATAACTTAACATAACCCCTTAAACCCCTTTTTTCTTGACTTTTAGGGTTTATTTTTCTAGCTTTGATTCTTGAAATTTCTTCGGCCCTTCCTACATAATTTTCCATGTAGAATCCATTTATCATATTAGTTTTATAAAATCCAATCCCTTCCCATTGAACTTGACTTGGCCGAACCATATATATAATTAATAGGGAAAA